>NC_080052.1:174832-198850 GCF_026212465.1 Amaranthus tricolor | reverse complement strand
CAAGTTTGAGCTACTTTATGCGCAAAAGTGCCAAAAATACTTAAAAACCCTTAAAATCGCAACTTAACATTTAATTTCTAGAATATCACTAGTATTTTCAATTCTAACCACATCAACACAATAATATATACCAAATACTGTTGTGTGCCATGTTTCGTGCAAAACAAACCTAGTTGGAGAAACTTTATGCGCAAAACTGCAATAAACGCTTAAAAACCGTTAAAATCGCAACTTAACATGCAATTTCAAGCATATGACTTTGATTTTCAATTCTAACCACTTCAACACAATCATATATACCGAAAAGTGTTGTGTGCCAAGAATCGTGCAAAACAAACGAAGTTTGAGCTACTTTATGCGCAAAAGTGCCAAAAAATGCTTAAAAATCCTTAAAATCGCAACTTAACATGTAATTTCTAGCATATGACTATGATTTTCAATTCTAACCACTTCAACACAATAATATATACAAAATAGTGTTGTGTCCCATGTTTCGTGCGAAACAAACCAAGTTTGACCAACTTTATGCGTAAAAGTGTCAAGAACGCTAGAAAACCCTTAAAATCGCAACTTAACATGTAATTTCAAGCATATGACTTTGATTTTCAATTCTAACTACTTCAAAACAATAATAAATACCAAATAGTTTTGTGTTCAATTCTCGTGCAGAACAGACTAAGTTTGAGCTACTTTGTGCGTAAAAGTGCCAAAAACGCTTAAAAATCATTAAAATCGCAACTTAACATTTAATTTCTAGCATATGACTAGGATTTTCAATTCTAACCACTTCAACACAATGTATATACCAAATAGTATTATATGCCAAGTTTCGTGCAAATCAAACCATGTTTGAGCTACTTTATGCGCAAAAGTGCCAAAAACGCTTTAAAACCCTTAAAATCGCAACTTAACATGTAATTTCAAGCATATGACTTTGATTTTCAATTCTATCCACTCCAATACAATAATATATACCAAATAGTGTTGTGTGCCAAGTTTCGTGCAAAACAAACCAAGTTTGAGCTACTTTTATGCGCAAAAGTGCCAAAAACGCTTAAAAATCCTTAAAATCGCAACTTAGCATGTAATTTCTAGCATATGACTATGATTTTCAATTCTAACCACTTAACCACAATAATATATACCAAATAGTGTAGTGTCCCATGTTTCGTGCGAAACAAACCAAGTTTGACCAACGTTATGCGTAAAAGTGTCAAGAACGCTTAAAAACCCTTAAAATCGCAACTTAACATGTAATTTCAAGCATACGACTTTGATTTTAAATTCTAACTACTTCAAAATAATGATAAATACCAAATAGTTTTGTGTGCCAAGTCTCGTGCAGAACAAACTAAATTTGAGCTACTTTGTGCGTAAAAGTGCCAAAAACGCTTAAAAATACTTAAAATCGCAACTTAACAGGTAATTTCAAGCATATGACTAGAATTTTCAATTCCAACCACTTCAACACAATAATATATACCAAATAGTGTTATAAGCCAAGTTTCGTGCAAAACAAACCATGTTTGAGCTACTTTATGCGCAAAAGTGCCAAAAACGCTTAAAAACCCTTAAAATCGCAACTTAACATGTAATTTCAAGCATATGAATTTGATTTTCAATTCCATCCACTTCAACACAATAATATATACAAAATAGTGTTGTGTGCCAAGTTTCGTGCAAAACAAACCAAGTTTGAGCTACTTTATGCACAAAAGTGCCAAAAACGCTTAAAAACCCTTAAAATCGCAACTTAACAGGTAATTTCTAGCATATGACTAGAATTTTCAATTACAACCACTTGAAAACAATAATATATACCAAATGGTGTTGTGTGCCAAGTTTCGTGCAAAACAAACCAAGTTTGAGCTACTTTATGCGCAAAATTGATAAAAACGCTAAAAAAACCCTTAAAATCGCAACTTAACATGTAATTTCTAGCATATTAGTATGATTTTAAATTCTAACCACTTCAATACAATAATATATACCAAATAATTTTGTGTGCCAAGTTTCGTGCAAAACAATCCAAGTTTGAGGTACTGGATGCGCAAAAGTGCCAAAACCGCTTAAAAAGCCTTAAAATCGCAACTTAACATGTAATTTCTAGCATATGACTAGGATTTCAATTCTAACCTTTTCAACACAATAATATATCCCAAGTAGTGTTGTGTGCCAATTTTCATGCAAAACAAACCAAGTTTGAGCTACTTTATGCGCAAAAGCGCCAAAAATGCTTAAAAACTCTTAAAATCGCAACTTAACATTTAATTTTTAGCATATCACGAGTATTTTCAAATCTAACCACTTCAACACAATAATATATACCAAATAATGTTGTGTGCCAAGTTTCGGGAAAATCAAACCAATTTTGCGCTACTTTATGCGCAAAAGGTCCAAAAACGTTTAAAAACCCATAAAATCGCAATTTCACATGTAATTTCTAGCATATGACTAGGATTTCAATTCTAACCTTTTCAACACAATAATATATCCCAAGTAGTGTTGTGTGCCAATTTTCGTGCAAAACAACCAAGTTTGAGCTACTTTATGCGCAAAAGTGCCAAAAATACTTAAAAACCCTTAAAATCGCAACTTAACATTTAATTTCTAGCATATCACTAGTATTTTCAATTCTAACCACATCAACACAATAATATATACCAAATACTGTTGTGTGCCATGTTTCGTGCAAAACAAACCTAGTTGGAGAAACTTTATGCGCAAAACTGCAATGAACGCTTAAAAAACCGTTAAAATCGCAACTTAACATGCAATTTCAAGCATATGACTTTGATTTTCAATTCTAACCACTTCAACACAATCATATATACCGAAAAGTGTTGTGTGCCAAGAATCGTGCAAAACAAACGAAGTTTGAGCTACTTTATGCGCAAAAGTGCCAAAAAATGCTTAAAAATCCTTAAAATCGCAACTTAACATGTAATTTCTAGCATATGACTATGATTTTCAATTCTAACCACTTCAACACAATAATATATACAAAATAGTGTTGTGTCCCATGTTTCGTGCGAAACAAACCAAGTTTGACCAACTTTATGCGTAAAAGTGTCAAGAACGCTAGAAAACCCTTAAAATCGCAACTTAACATGTAATTTCAAGCATATGACTTTGATTTTCAATTCTAACTACTTCAAAACAATAATAAATACCAAATAGTTTTGTGTTCAATTCTCGTGCAGAACAAACTAAGTTTGAGCTACTTTGTGCGTAAAAGTGCCAAAAACGCTTAAAAATCATTAAATCGCAACTTAACATTTAATTTCTAGCATATGACTAGGATTTTCAATTCTAACCACTTCAACACAATGTATATACCAAATAGTATTATATGCCAAGTTTCGTGCAAATCAAACCATGTTTGAGCTACTTTATGCGCAAAAGTGCCAAAAACGCTTTAAAACCCATAAAATCGCAACTTAACATGTAATTTCAAGCATATGACTTTGATTTTCAATTCTATCCACTCCAATACAATAATATATACCAAATAGTGTTGTGTGCCAAGTTTCGTGCAAAACAAACCAAGTTTGAGCTACTTTTATGCGCAAAAGTGCCAAAAACGCTTAAAAATCCTTAAAATCGCAACTTAGCATGTAATTTCGAGCATATGACTATGATTTTCAATTCTAACCACTTAACCACAATAATATATACCAAATAGTGTAGTGTCCCATGTTTCGTGCGAAACAAACCAAGTTTGACCAACGTTATGCGTAAAAGTGTCAAGAACGCTTAAAAACCCTTAAAATCGCAACTTAACATGTAATTTCAAGCATATGACTTTGATTTTAAATTCTAACTACTTCAAAACAATGATAAATACCAAATAGTTTTGTGTGCCAAGTCTCGTGCAGAACAAACTAAATTTGAGCTACTTTGTGCGTAAAAGTGCCAAAAACGCTTAAAAATACTTAAAATCGCAACTTAACAGGTAATTTCAAGCATATGACTAGAATTTTCAATTCCAACCACTTCAACACAATAATATATACCAAATAGTGTTATAAGCCAAGTTTCGTGCAAAACAAACCATGTTTGAGCTACTTTATGCGCAAAAGTGCCAAAAACGCTTAAAAACCCTTAAAATCGCAACTTAACATGTAATTTCAAGCATATGAATTTGATTTTCAATTCCATCCACTTCAACACAATAATATATACAAAATACTGTTGTGTGCCAAGTTTCGTGCAAAACAAACCAAGTTTGAGCTACTTTATGCACAAAAGTGCCAAAAACGCTTAAAAACCCTTAAAATCGCAACTTAACAGGTAATTTCTAGCATATGACTAGAATTTTCAATTACAACCACTTGAAAACAATAATATATACCAAATGGTGTTGTGTGCCATGTTTCGTGCAAAACAAACCAAGTTTGAGCTACTTTATGCGCAAAATTGATAAAAACGCTAAAAAACCCTTAAAATCGCAACTTAACATGTAATTTCTAGCATATTAGTATGATTTTAAATTCTAACCACTTCAATACAATAATATATACCAAATAATTTTGTGTGCCAAGTTTCGTGCAAAACAATCCAAGTTTGAGGTACTGGATGCGCAAAAGTGCCAAAACCGCTTAAAAAGCCTTAAAATCGCAACTTAACATGTAATTTCTAGCATATGACTAGGATTTCAATTCTAACCTTTTCAACACAATAATATATCCCAAGTAGTGTTGTGTGCCAATTTTCATGCAAAACAAACCAAGTTTGAGCTACTTTATGCGCAAAAGCGCCAAAAATGCTTAAAAACTCTTAAAATCGCAACTTAACATTTAATTTTTAGCATATCACGAGTATTTTCAAATCTAACCACTTCAACACAATAATATATACCAAATAATGTTGTGTGCCAAGTTTCGGGAAAATCAAACCAATTTTGAGCTACTTTATGCGCAAAAGGTCCAAAAAACGTTTAAAAACCCATAAAATCGCAATTTCACATGTAATTTCTAGCATATGACTAGGATTTCAATTCTAACCTTTTCAACACAATAATATATCCCAAGTAGTGTTGTGTGCCAATTTTCGTGCAAAACAACCAAGTTTGAGCTACTTTATGCGCAAAAGTGCCAAAAATACTTAAAAACCCTTAAAATCGCAACTTAACATTTAATTTCTAGCATATTACTAGTATTTTCAATTCTAACCACATCAACACAATAATATATACCAAATACTGTTGTGTGCCATGTTTCGTGCAAAACAAACCTAGTTGGAGAAACTTTATGCGCAAAACTGCAATAAACGCTTAAAAACCGTTAAAATCGCAACTTAACATGCAATTTCAAGCATATGACTTTGATTTTCAATTCTAACCACTTCAACACAATCATATATACCGAAAAGTGTTGTGTGCCAAGAATCGTGCAAAACAAACGAAGTTTGAGCTACTTTATGCGCAAAAGTGCCAAAAAATGCTTAAAAATCCTTAAAATCGCAACTTAACATGTAATTTCTAGCATATGACTATGATTTTCAATTCTAACCACTTCAACACAATAATATATACAAAATAGTGTTGTGTCCCATGTTTCGGTGCGAAACAAACCAAGTTTGACCAACTTTATGCGTAAAAGTGTCAAGAACGCTAGAAAACCCTTAAAATCGCAACTTAACATGTAATTTCAAGCATATGACTTTGATTTTCAATTCTAACTACTTCAAAACAATAATAAATACCAAATAGTTTTGTGTTCAATTCTCATGCAGAACAGACTAAGTTTGAGCTACTTTGTGCGTAAAAGTGCCAAAAACGCTTAAAAATCATTAAAATCGCAACTTAACATTTAATTTCTAGCATATGACTAGGATTTTCAATTCTAACCACTTCAACACAATGTATATACCAAATAGTATTATATGCCAAGTTTCGTGCAAATCAAACCATGTTTGAGCTACTTTATGCGCAAAAGTGCCAAAAACGCTTTAAAACCCTTAAAATCGCAACTTAACATGTAATTTCAAGCATATGACTTTGATTTTCAATTCTATCCACTCCAATACAATAATATATACCAAATAGTGTTGTGTGCCAAGTTTCGTGCAAAACAAACCAAGTTTGAGCTACTTTTATGCGCAAAAGTGCCAAAAACGCTTAAAAATCCTTAAAATCGCAACTTAGCATGTAATTTCGAGCATATGACTATGATTTTCAATTCTAACCACTTAACCACAATAATATATACCAAATAGTGTAGTGTCCCATGTTTCGTGCGAAACAAACCAAGTTTGACCAACGTTATGCGTAAAAGTGTCAAGAACGCTTAAAAACCCTTAAAATCGCAACTTAACATGTAATTTCAAGCATATGACTTTGATTTTAAATTCTAACTACTTCAAAACAATGATAAATACCAAATAGTTTTGTGTGCCAAGTCTCGTGCAGAACAAACTAAATTTGAGCTACTTTGTGCGTAAAAGTGCCAAAAACGCTTAAAAATACTTAAAATCGCAACTTAACAGGTAATTTCAAGCATATGACTAGAATTTTCAATTCCAACCACTTCAACACAATAATATATACCAAATAGTGTTATAAGCCAAGTTTCGTGCAAAACAAACCATGTTTGAGCTACTTTATGCGCAAAAGTGCCAAAAACGCTTAAAAACCCTTAAAATCGCAACTTAACATGTAATTTCAAGCATATGAATTTGATTTTCAATTCCATCCACTTCAACACAATAATATATACAAAATAGTGTTGTGTGCCAAGTTTCGTGCAAAACAAACCAAGTTTGAGCTACTTTATGCACAAAAGTGCCAAAAACGCTTAAAAACCCTTAAAATCGCAACTTAAGAGGTAATTTCTAGCATATGACTAGAATTTTCAATTATAACCACTTGAAAACAATAATATATACCAAATGGTGTTGTGTGCCAAGTTTCGTGCAAAACAAACCAAGTTTGAGCTACTTTATGCGCAAAATTGATAAAAACGCTAAAAAACCCTTAAAATCGCAACTTAACATGAAATTTCTAGCATATTAGTATGATTTTAAATTCTAACCACTTCAATACAATAATATATACCAAATAATTTTGTGTGCCAAGTTTCGTGCAAAACAATCCAAGTTTGAGGTACTGGATGCGCAAAAGTGCCAAAACCGCTTAAAAAGCCTTAAAATCGCAACTTAACATGTAATTTCTAGCATATGACTAGGATTTCAATTCTAACCTTTTCAACACAATAATATATCCCAAGTAGTGTTGTGTGCCAATTTTCATGCAAAACAAACCAAGTTTGAGCTACTTTATGCGCAAAAGCGCCAAAAATGCTTAAAAACTCTTAAAATCGCAACTTAACATTTAATTTTTAGCATATCACGAGTATTTTCAAATCTAACCACTTCAACACAATAATATATACCAAATAATGTTGTGTGCCAAGTTTCGGGAAAATCAAACCAATTTTGAGCTACTTTATGCGCAAAAGGTCCAAAAACGTTTAAAAACCCATAAAATCGCAATTTCACATGTAATTTCTAGCATATGACTAGGATTTCAATTCTAACCTTTTCAACACAATAATATATCCCAAGTAGTGTTGTGTGCCAATTTTCGTGCAAAACAACCAAGTTTGAGCTACTTTATGCGCAAAAGTGCCAAAAATACTTAAAAACCCTTAAAATCGCAACTTAACATTTAATTTCTAGCATATCACTAGTATTTTCAATTCTAACCACATCAACACAATAATATATACCAAATACTGTTGTGTGCCATGTTTCGTGCAAAACAAACCTAGTTGGAGAAACTTTATGCGCAAAACGGCAATAAACGCTTAAAAACCGTTAAAATCGCAACTTAACATGCAATTTCAAGCATATGACTTTGATTTTCAATTCTAACCACTTCAACACAATCATATATACCGAAAAGTGTTGTGTGCCAAGAATCGTGCAAAACAAACGAAGTTTGAGCTACTTTATGCGCAAAAGTGCCAAAAAATGCTTAAAAATCCTTAAAATCGCAACTTAACATGTAATTTCTAGCATATGACTATGATTTTCAATTCTAACCACTTCAACACAATAATATATACAAAATAGTGTTGTGTCCCATGTTTCGTGCGAAACAAACCAAGTTTGACCAACTTTATGCGTAAAAGTGTCAAGAACGCTAGAAAACCGTTAAAATCGCAACTTAACATGTAATTTCAAGCATATGACTTTGATTTTCAATTCTAACTACTTCAAAACAATAATAGATACCAAATAGTTTTGTGTTCAATTCTCGTGCAGAACAGACTAAGTTTGAGCTACTATGTGCGTAAAAGTGCCAAAAACGCTTAAAAATCATTAAAATCGCAACTTAACATTTAATTTCTAGCATATAACTAGGATTTTCAATTCTAACCACTTCAACACAATGTATATACCAAATAGTATTATATGCCAAGTTTCGTGCAAATCAAACCATGTTTGAGCTACTTTATGCGCAAAAGTGCCAAAAACGCTTTAAAACCCTTAAAATCGTAACTTAACATGTAATTTCAAGCATATGACTTTGATTTTCAATTCTATCCACTCCAATACAATAATATATACCAAATAGTGTTGTGTGCAAAGTTTCGTGCAAAACAAACCAAGTTTGAGCTACTTTTATGCGCAAAAGTGCCAAAAACGCTTAAAAATCCTTAAAATCGCAACTTAGCATGTAATTTCTAGCATATGACTATGATTTTCAATTCTAAGCACTTAACCACAATAATATATACCAAATAGTGTAGTGTCCCATGTTTCGTGCGAAACAAACCAAGTTTGACCAACGTTATGCGTAAAAGTGTCAAGAACGCTTAAAAACCCTTAAAATCGACACTTAACATGTAATTTCAAGCATATGACTTTAATTTTAAATTCTAACTACTTCAAAACTATGATAAATACCAAATGGTGTTGTGTGCCAAGTTTCGTGCAAAACAAACCAAGTTTGAGCTACTTTATGCGCAAAATTGATAAAAACGCTTAAAAACCCTTAAAATCGCAACTTAACATGTAATTTCTAGCATATGAGTATGATTTTAAATTCTAACCACTTCAATACAACAATATATATACCAAATAATTTTGTGTGCCAAGTTTCGTGCAAAACAATCCAAGTTTGAGGTACTGGATGCGCAAAAGTGCCAAAACCGCTTAAAAAGCCTTAAAATCGCAACTTAACATGTAATTTCTAGCATATGACTAGGATTTCAATTCTAACCTTTTCAACACAATAATATATCCCAAGTAGTGTTGTGTGCTAATTTTCATGCAAAACAAACCAAGTTTGAGCTACTTTATGCGCAAAAGTGCCAAAAATGCTTAAAACCCTTCAAATCGCAACTTAACATTTAATTTCTAGCATATCACTAGTATTTTCAATTCTAACCACTTCAACACAATAATATATACCAAATAATGTTGTGTGCCAAGTTTCGGGCAAATCAAACAAATTTTGAGCTACTTTATGCGCAAAAGGGCCAAAAACGTTTAAAAACCCTTAAAATCGCAATTTCACATGTAATTTCTAGCATATGACTAGGATTTCAATTCTAACCTTTTCAACACAATAATATATCCCAAGTAGTGTTGTGTGCCAATTTTCGTGCAAAACAACCAAGTTTGAGCTACTTTATGCACAAAAGTGCCAAAAATGCTTAAAAACCCTTAAAATCGCAACTTAACATTTAATTTCTAGCATATCACTAGTATTTTGAATTCTAACCACATCAACACAATAATATATACCAAATAGTGTTGTATGCCATGTTTCGTATAAAACAAACCTAGTTGGAGAAACTTTATGCGCGAAACTGCAATAAACGCTTAAAAACCGTTAAAATCGCAACTTAACATGCAATTTCAAGCATATGACTTTGATTTTCAATTCTAACCACTTCAACACAATCATATATACCGAAAAGTGTTGTGTGCCAAGAATCGTGCAAAACAAACGAAGTTTGAGATACTTTATGCGCAAAAGTGCCAAAAATGCTGAAAAATCCTTAAAATCGCAACTTAACATGTAATTTCTAGCATATGACTATGATTTTCAATTCTAACCACTTCAACACAATAATATATACAAAATAGTGTTGTGTCCCATGTTTCGTGTGAAACAAACCAAGTTTGACCAACTTTATGCGTAAAAGTGTCAAGAACGCTAAAAAACCCTTAAAATCGCAACTTAACATGTAATTTCAAGCATATGACTTTGATTTTCAATTCTAACTACTTCAAAACAATAATAAATACCAAATAGTTTTGTGTTCAATTCTCGTGCAGAACAGACTAAGTTTGAGCTACTTTGTGCGTAAAAGTGCCAAAAACGCTTAAAAATCATTAAAATCGCAACTTAACATTTAATTTCTAGCATATGACTAGGATTTTCAATTCTAACCACTTCAACACAATGTATATACCAAATAGTATTATATGCCAAGTTTCGTGCAAATCAAACCATGTTTGAGCTACTTTATGCGCAAAAGTGCCAAAAACGCTTTAAAACCCTTAAAATCGCAACTTAACATGTAATTTCAAGCATATGACTTTGATTTTCAATTCTATCCACTCCAATACAATAATATATACCAAATAGTGTTGTGTGGCAAGTTTCGTGCAAAACAAACCAAGTTTGAGCGAGCTACTTTTATGCGCAAAAGTGCCAAAAACGCTTAAAAATCCTTAAAATCGCAACTTAGCATGTAATTTCTAGCATATGACTATGATTTTTAATTCTAACCACTTAACCACAATAATATATACCAAATAGTGTAGTGTCCCATTTTTCGTGCGAAACAAACCAAGTTTGACCAACGTTATGCGTAAAAGTGTCAAGAACGCTTAAAAACCCTTAAAATCGCAACTTAACATGTAATTTCAAGCATATGACTTTGATTTTCAATTCTAACTACTTCAAAACAATAATAAATACCAAATAGTTTTGTGTGCCAAGTCTCGTGCAGAACAAACTAAGTTTGAGCTACTTTGTGCGTAAGAGTGCCAAAAACGCTTAAAAATACTTAAAATCGCAACTTAACAGGTAATTTCAAGCATATGACTAGCATTTTAAATTCCAACCACTTCAACGCAATAATATATACCAAATAGTGTTATAAGCCAAGTTTCGTGCAAAACAAACCATGTTTGAGCTACTTTATGCGCATAAGTGCCAAAAACGCTTAAAAACCCTTAAAATCGCAACTTAACATGTAATTTCTAGCATATTAGTATGATTTTAAATTCTAACCACTTCAATACAATAATATATACCAAATAATTTTGTGTGCCAAGTTTCGTGCAAAACAATCCAAGTTTGAGGTACTGGATGCGCAAAAGTGCCAAAACCGCTTAAAAAGCCTTAAAATCGCAACTTAACATGTAATTTCTAGCATATGACTAGGATTTCAATTCTAACCTTTTCAACACAATAATATATCCCAAGTAGTGTTGTGTGCCAATTTTCATGCAAAACAAACCAAGTTTGAGCTACTTTATGCGCAAAAGCGCCAAAAATGCTTAAAAACTCTTAAAATCGCAACTTAACATTTAATTTTTAGCATATCACGAGTATTTTCAAATCTAACCACTTCAACACAATAATATATACCAAATAATGTTGTGTGCCAAGTTTCGGGAAAATCAAACCAATTTTGAGCTACTTTATGCGCAAAAGGTCCAAAAACGTTTAAAAACCCATAAAATCGCAATTTCACATGTAATTTCTAGCATATGACTAGGATTTCAATTCTAACCTTTTCAACACAATAATATATCCCAAGTAGTGTTGTGTGCCAATTTTCGTGCAAAACAACCAAGTTTGAGCTACTTTATGCGCAAAAGTGCCAAAAATACTTAAAAACCCTTAAAATCGCAACTTAACATTTAATTTCTAGCATATCACTAGTATTTTCAATTCTAACCACATCAACACAATAATATATACCAAATACTGTTGTGTGCCATGTTTCGTGCAAAACAAACCTAGTTGGAGAAACTTTATGCGCAAAACTGCAATAAACTCTTAAAAACCGTTAAAATCGCAACTTAACATGCAATTTCAAGCATATGACTTTGATTTTCAATTCTAACCACTTCAACACAATCATATATACCGAAAAGTGTTGTGTGCCAAGAATCGTGCAAAACAAACGAAGTTTGAGCTACTTTATGCGCAAAAGTGCCAAAAAATGCTTAAAAATCCTTAAAATCGCAACTTAACATGTAATTTCTAGCATATGACTATGATTTTCAATTCTAACCACTTCAACACAATAATATATACAAAATAGTGTTGTGTCCCATGTTTCGTGCGAAACAAACCAAGTTTGACCAACTTTATGCGTAAAAGTGTCAAGAACGCTAGAAAACCCTTAAAATCGCAACTTAACATGTAATTTCAAGCATATGACTTTGATTTTCAATTCTAACTACTTCAAAACAATAATAAATACCAAATAGTTTTGTGTTCAATTCTCGTGCAGAACAGACTAAGTTTGAGCTACTTTGTGCGTAAAAGTGCCAAAAACGCTTAAAAATCATTAAAATCGCAACTTAACATTTAATTTCTAGCATATGACTAGGATTTTCAATTCTAACCACTTCAACACAATGTATATACCAAATAGTATTATATGCCAAGTTTCGTGCAAATCAAACCATGTTTGAGCTACTTTATGCGCAAAAGTGCCAAAAACGCTTTAAAACCCTTAAAATCGCAACTTAACATGTAATTTCAAGCATATGACTTTGATTTTCAATTCTATCCACTCCAATACAATAATATATACCAAATAGTGTTGTGTGCCAAGTTTCGTGCAAAACAAACCAAGTTTGAGCTACTTTTATGCGCAAAAGTGCCAAAAACGCTTAAAAATCCTTAAAATCGCAACTTAGCATGTAATTTCGAGCATATGACTATGATTTTCAATTCTAACCACTTAACCACAATAATATATACCAAATAGTGTAGTGTCCCATGTTTCGTGCGAAACAAACCAAGTTTGACCAACGTTATGCGTAAAAGTGTCAAGAACGCTTAAAAACCCTTAAAATCGCAACTTAACATGTAATTTCAAGCATATGACTTTGATTTTAAATTCTAACTACTTCAAAACAATGATAAATACCAAACTAAATTTGAGCTACTTTGTGCGTAAAAGTGCCAAAAACGCTTAAAAATACTTAAAATCGCAACTTAACAGGTAATTTCAAGCATATGACTAGAATTTTCAATTCCAACCACTTCAACACAATAATATATACCAAATAGTGTTATAAGCCAAGTTTCGTGCAAAACAAACCATGTTTGAGCTACTTTATGCGCAAAAGTGCCAAAAACGCTTAAAAACCCTTAAAATCGCAACTTAACATGTAATTTCAAGCATATGAATTTGATTTTCAATTCCATCCACTTCAACACAATAATATATACAAAATAGTGTTGTGTGCCAAGTTTCGTGCAAAACAAACCAAGTTTGAGCTACTTTATGCACAAAAGTGCCAAAAACGCTTAAAAACCCTTAAAATCGCAACTTAACAGGTAATTTCTAGCATATGACTAGAATTTTCAATTACAACCACTTGAACACAATAATATATACCAAATGGTGTTGTGTGCCAAGTTTCGTGCAAAACAAACCAAGTTTGAGCTACTTTATGCGCAAAATTGATAAAAACGCTTAAAAACCCTTAAAATCGCAACTTAACATGTAATTTCTAGCATATGAGTATGATTTTAAATTCTAACCAATACAATAATATATACCAAATAATTTTGTGTGCCAAGTTTCGTGCAAAACAATCCAAGTTTGAGGTACTGGATGCGCAAAAGTGCCAAAAACGCTTAAAAAGCCTTAAAATCGCAACTTAACATGTAATTTCTAGCATATGACTAGGATTTTAATTCTAACCTTTTCAACACAATAATATATCCCAAGTAGTGTTGTGTGCCAATTTTCATGCAAAACAAACCAAGTTTGAGCTACTTTATGCGCAAAAGTGCCAAAAATGCTTAAAACCCTTAAAATCGCAACTTAACGTTTAATTTCTAGCATATCACTAGTATTTTCAATTCTAACCACTTCAACACAATAATATATACCAAATAATGTTGTGTGCCAAGTTTCGGGCAAATCAAACAAATTTTGAGCTACTTTATGCGCAAAAGGGCCAAAAACGTTTAAAAACCCTTAAAATCGCAATTTCACATGTAATTTCTAGCATATGACTAGGATTTCAATTCTAACCTTTTCAACACAATAATATATCCCAAGTAGTGTTGTGTGCCAATTTTCGTGCAAAACAACCAAGTTTGAGCTACTTTATGCGCAAAAGTGCCAAAAAGGCTTAAAAACCCTTAAAATCGCAACTTAACATTTAATTTCTAGCATATCACTAGTATTTTGAATTCTAACCACATCAACACAATAATATATACCAAATAGTGTTGTATGCCATGTTTCGTGCAAAACAAACCTAGTTGGAGAAACTTTATGCGCGAAACTGCAATAAACGCTTAAAAACCGTTAAAATCGCAACTTAACATGCAATTTCAAGCATATGACTTTGATTTTCAATTCTAACCACTTCAACACAATCATATTTACCGAAAAGTGTTGTGTGCCAAGAATCGTGCAAAACAAACGAAGTTTGAGATACTTTATGCGCAAAAGTGCCAAAAATGCTTAAAAATCCTTAAAATTTAACATGTAATTTCTAGCATATGACTATGATTTTCAATTCTAACCACTTCAACACAATAATATATACAAAATAGTGTTGTGTCCCATGTTTCGTGTGAAACAAACCAAGTTTGACCAACTTTATGCGTAAAAGTGTCAAGAACGCTAAAAAACCCTTAAAATCGCAACTTAACATGTAATTTCAAGCATATGACTTGGATTTTCAATTCTAACTACTTCAAAACAATAATAAATAGCAAATAGTTTTGTGTTCAATTCTCGTGCAGAACAGACTAAGTTTGAGCTACTTTGTGCGTAAAAGTGCCAAAAACGCTTAAAAATCATTAAAATCGCAACTTAACATTTAATTTCTAGCATATGACTAGGATTTTCAATTCTAACCACTTCAACACAATGTATATACCAAATAGTATTATATGCCAAGTTTCGTGCAAATCAAACCATGTTTGAGCTACTTTATGCGCAAAAGTGCCAAAAACGCTTTAAAACCCTTAAAATCGCAACTTAACATGTAATTTCAAGCATATGACTTTGATTTTCAATTCTATCCACTCCAATACAATAATATATACCAAATAGTGTTGTGTGCCAAGTTTCGTGCAAAACAAACCAAGTTTGAGCTACTTTTATGCGCAAAAGTGCCAAAAACGCTTAAAAATCCTTAAAATCGCAACTTAGCATGTAATTTCTAGCATATGACTATGATTTTCAATTCTAACCACTTAACCACAATAATATATACCAAATAGTGTAGTGTCCCATTTTTCGTGCGAAACAAACCAAGTTTGACCAACGTTATGCGTAAAAGTGTCAAGAACGCTTAAAAACCCTTAAAATCGCAACTTAACATGTAATTTCAAGCATATGACTTTGATTTTTAATTCTAACTACTTCAAAACAATAATAAATACCAAATAGTTTTGTGTGCCAAGTCTCGTGCAGAACAAACTAAGTTTGAGCTACTTTGTGCGTAAGAGTGCCAAAAACGCTTAAAAATACTTAAAATCGCAACTTAACAGGTAATTTCAAGCATATGACTAGCATTTTCAATTCCAACCACTTCAACGCAATAATATATACCAAATAGTGTTATAAGCCAAGTTTCGTGCAAAACAAACCATGTTTGAGCTACTTTATGCGCATAAGTGCCAAAAACGCTTAAAAACCCTTAAAATCGCAACTTAACATGTAATTTCAAGCATATGACTTTGATTTTCAATTCCATCCACTTCAACACAATAATATATACCAAATACTGTTTTGTGCCAAGTTTCGTGCAAAACAAACCAAGTTTGAACTACTTTATGCACAAAAGTGCCAAAAACGCTTAAAAACCCTTAAAATCGCAACTTAACAGGTAATTTCAAGCATATGACTAGCATTTTCAATTCCAACCACTTGAACACAATAATATATACCAAATGGTGTTGTGTGCCAAGTTTCGTGCAAAACAAACCAAGTTTGAGCTACTTTATGCGCAAAATTGATAAAAACGCTTAAAAACCCTTAAAATCGCAACTTAACATGTAATTTCTAGCATATGAGTATGATTTTAAATTCTAACCACTTCAATACAATAATATATACCAAATAATTTTGTGTGCCAAGTTTCGTGAAAAACAATCCAAGTTTGAGGTACTGGATGCGCAAAAGTGCCAAAAACGCTTAAAAAGCCTTAAAATCGCAACTTAACATGTAATTTCTAGCATATGACTAGGATTATAATTCTAACCTTTTCAACACAATAATATATCCCAAGTAGTGTTGTGTGCCAATTTTCATGCAAAACAAACCAAGTTTGAGCTACTTTATGCGCAAAAGTGCCAAAAATGCTTAAAACCCTTAAAATCGCAACTTAACATTTAATTTCTAGCATATCACTAGTATTTTCAATTCTAACCACTTCAACACAATAATATATACCAAATAATGTTGTGTGCCAAGTTTCGGGCAAATCAAACCAATTTTGAGCTACTTTATGCGCAAAAGGGCCAAAAACGTTTAAAAACCCTTAAAATCGCAATTTCACATGTAATTTCTAGCATATGACTAGGATTTCAATTCTAACCTTTTCAACACAATAATATATCCCAAGTAGTGTTGTGTGCCAATTTTCGTGCAAAACAACCAAGTTTGAGCTACTTTATGCGCAAAAGTGCCAAAAATGCTTAAAAACCCTTAAAATCGCAACTTAACATTTAATTTCTAGCATATCACTAGTATTTTGAATTCTAACCACATCAACACAATAATATATACCAAATAGTGTTGTATGCCATGTTTCGTATAAAACAAACCTAGTTGGAGAAACTTTATGCGCGAAACTGCAATAAACGCTTAAAAACCGTTAAAATCGCAACTTAACATGCAATTTCAAGCATATGACTTTGATTTTATATTCTAACCACTTCAACACAATCATATATACCGAAAAGTGTTGTGTGCCAAGAATCGTGCAAAACAAACGAAGTTTGAGATACTTTATGCGCAAAAGTGCCAAAAATGCTTAAAAATCCTTAAAATTGCAACTTAACATGTAATTTCTAGCATATGACTATGATTTTCAATTCTAACCACTTCAACACAATAATATATATAAAATAGTGTTGTGTCCCATGTTTCGTGTGAAACAAACCAAGTTTGACCAACTTTATGCGTAAAAGTGTCAAGAACGCTAAAAAACCCTTAAAATCGCAACTTAACATGTAATTTCAAGCATATGACTTTGATTTTCAATTCTAACTACTTCAAAACAATAATAAATACCAAATAGTTTTGTGTTCAATTCTCGTGCAGAACAGACTAAGTTTGAGCTACTTTGTGCGTAAAAGTGCCAAAAACGCTTAAAAATCATTAAAATCGCAACTTAACATTTAATTTCTAGCATATGACTAGGATTTTCAATTCTAACCACTTCAACACAATGTATATACCAAATAGTATTATATGCCAAGTTTCGTGCAAATCAAACCATGTTTGAGCTACTTTATGCGCAAAAGTGCCAAAAACGCTTTAAAACCCTTAAAATCGCAACTTAACATGTAATTTGAAGCATATGACTTTGATTTTCAATTCTATCCACTCCAATACAATAATATATACCAAATAGTGTTGTGTGCCAAGTTTCGTGCAAAACAAACCAAGTTTGAGCTACTTTTATGCGCAAAAGTGCCAAAAACGCTTAAAAATCCTTAAAATCGCAACTTAGCATGTAATTTCTAGCATATGACTATGATTTTCAATTCTAACCACTTAACCACAATAATATATATACCAAATAGTGTAGTGTCCCATGTTTCGTGCGAAACAAACCAAGTTTGACCAACGTTATGCGTAAAAGTGTCAAGAACGCTTAAAAACCCTTAAAATCGCAACTTAACATGTAATTTCAAGCATATGACTTTGATTTTCAATTCTAACTACTTCAAAACAATAATAAATACCAAATAGTTTTGTGTGCCAAGTCTCGTGCAGAACAAACTAAGTTTGAGCTACTTTGTGCGTAAGAGTGCCAAAAACGCTTAAAAATACTTAAAATCGCAACTTAACAGGTAATTTCAAGCATATGACTAGCATTTTCAATTCCAACCACTTCAACGCAATAATATATACCAAATAGTGTTATAAGCCAAGTTTCGTGCAAAACAAACCATGTTTGAGCTACTTTATGCGCATAAGTGCCAAAAACGCTTAAAAACCCTTAAAATCGCAACTTAACATGTAATTTCAAGCATATGACTTTGATTTTAAATTCCATCCACTTCAACACAATAATATATACCAAATACTGTTTTGTGCCAAGTTTCGTGCAAAACAAACCAAGTTTGAGCTACTTTATGCACAAAAGTGCCAAAAACGCTTAAAAACCCTTAAAATCGCAACTTAACAGGTAATTTCAAGCATATGACTAGCATTTTCAATTCCAACCACTTGAACACAATAATATATACCAAATGGTGTTGTGTGCCAAGTTTCGTGCAAAACAAACCAAGTTTGAGCTACTTTATGCGCAAAATTGATAAAAACGCTTAAAAAACCCTTAAAATCGCAACTTAACATGTAATTTCTAGCATATGAGTATGATTTTAAATTCTAACCACTTCAATACAATAATATATACCAAATAATTTTGTGTGCCAAGTTTCGTGCAAAACAATCCAAGTTTGAGGTACTAGATGCGCAAAAGTGCCAAAAACGCTTAAAAAGCCTTAAAATCGCAACTTAACATGCAATTTCTTGCATATGACTAGGATTTTAATTCTAACCTTTTCAACACAATAATATATCCCAAGTAGTGTTGTGTGCCAATTTTCATGCAAAACAAACCAAGTTTGAGCTACTTTATGCGCAAAAGTGCCAAAAATGCTTAAAACCCTTAAAATCGCAACTTAACATTTAATTTCTAGCATATCACTAGTATTTTCAATTCTAACCACTTCAACACAATAATATATACCAAATAATGTTGTGTGCCAAGTTTCGGGCAAATCAAACCAATTTTGAGCTACTTTATGCGCAAAAGGGCCAAAAACGTTTAAAAACCCTTAAAATCGCAATTTCACATGTAATTTCTAGCATATGACTAGGATTTCAATTCTAACCTTTTCAACACAATAATATATCCCAAGTAGTGTTGTGTGCCAATTTTCGTGCAAAACAACCAAGTCTGAGCTACTTTATGCGCAAAAGTGCCTAAAATGCTTAAAAACCCTTAAAATCGCAACTTAACATTTAATTTCTAGCATATCACTAGTATTTTGAATTCTAACCACATCAACACAATAATATATACCAAATAGTGTTGTATGCCATGTTTCGTGCAAAACAAACCTAGTTAGAGAAACTTTATGCGCGAAACTGCAATAAACGCTTAAAAACCGTTAAAATCGCAACTTAACATGCAATTTCAAGCATATGACTTTGATTTTCAATTCTAACCACTTCAACACAATCATATATACCGAAAAGTGTTGTGTGCCAAGAATCGTGCAAAACAAACGAAGTTTGAGATACTTTATGCGCAAAAGTGCCAAAAATGCTTAAAAATCCTTAAAATTGCAACTTAACATGTAATTTCTAGCATATGACTATGATTTTCAATTCTAACCACTTCAACACAATAATATATACAAAATAGTGTTGTGTCCCATGTTTCGTGTGAAACAAACCAAGTTTGACCAACTTTATGCGTAAAAGTGTCAAGAACGCTAAAAAACCCTTAAAATCGCAACTTAACATGTAATTTCAAGCATATGACTTTGATTTTCAATTCTAACTACTTCAAAACAATAATAAATACCAAATAGTTTTGTGTTCAATTCTCGTGCAGAACAGACTAAGTTTGAGCTACTTTGTGCGTAAAAGTGCCAAAAACGCTTAAAAATCATTAAAATCGCAACTTAACATTTAATTTCTAGCATATGACTAGGATTTTCAATTCTAACCACTTCAACACAATGTATATACCAAATAGTATTATATGCCAAGTTTCGTGCAAATCAAACCATGTTTGAGCTACTTTATGCGCAAAAGTGCCAAAAACGCTTTAAAACCCTTAAAATCGCAACTTAACATGTAATTTCAAGCATATGACTTTGATTTTCAATTCTATCCACTCCAATACAATAATATATACCAAATAGTGTTGTGTGCCAAGTTTCGTGCAAAACAAACCAAGTTTGAGCTACTTTTATGCGCAAAAGTGCCAAGAACGCTTAAAAATTCCTTAAAATCGCAACTTAGCATGTAATTTCTAGCATATGACTATGATTTTCAATTCTAACCACTTAACCACAATAATATATACCAAATAGTGTAGTGTCCCATTTTTCGTGCGAAACAAACCAAGTTTGACCAACGTTATGCGTAAAAGTGTCAAGAACGCTTAAAAACCCTTAAAATCGCAACTTAACATGTAATTTCAAGCATATGACTTTGATTTTCAATTCTAACTACTTCAAAACAATAATAAATACCAAATAGTTTTGTGTGCCAAGTCTCGTGCAGAACAAACTAAGTTTGAGCTACTTTGTGCGTAAGAGTGCCAAAAACGCTTAAAAATACTTAAAATCGCAACTTAACAGGTAATTTCAAGCATATGACTAGCATTTTAAATTCCAACCACTTCAACGCAATAATATATACCAAATAGTGTTATAAGCCAAGTTTCGTGCAAAACAAACCATGTTTGAGCTACTTTATGCGCATAAGTGCCAAAAACGCTTAAAAACCCTTAAAAATCGCAACTTAACATGTAATTTCAAGCATATGACTTTGATTTTCAATTCCATCCACTTCAACACAATAATATATATACCAAATACTGTTTTGTGCCAAGTTTCGTGCAAAACAAACCAAGTTTGAGCTACTTTATGCACAAAAGTGCCAAAAAACGCTTAAAAACCCTTAAAATCGCAACTTAACAGGTAATTTCTAGCATATGACTAGAATTTTCAATTACAACCACTTGAACACAATAATATATACCAAATGGTGTTGTGTGCCAAGTTTCGTGCAAAACAAACCAAGTTTGAGCTACTTTATGCGCAAAATTGATAAAAACGCTTAAAAACCCTTAAAATCACAACTTAACATGTAATTTCTAGCATATGAGTATGATTTTAAATTCTAACCACTTCAATACAATAATATATACCAAATAATTTTGTGTGCCAAGTTTCGTGCAAAACAATCCAAGTTTGAGGTACTGGATGCGCAAAAGTGCCAAAAACGCTTAAAAAGCCTTAAAATCGCAACTTAACATGTAATTTCTAGCATATGACTAGGATTTTAATTCTAACCTTTTCAACACAATAATATATCCCAAGTAGTGTTGTGTGCCAATTTTCATGCAAAACAAACCAAGTTTGAGCTACTTTATGCGCAAAAGTGCCAAAAATGCTTAAAACCCTTAAAATCGCAACTTAACGTTTAATTTCTAGCATATCACTAGTATTTTCAATTCTAACCACTTCAACACAATAATATATACCAAATAATGTTGTGTGCCAAGTTTCGGGCAAATCAAACAAATTTTGAGCTACTTTATGCGCAAAAGGGCCAAAAACGTTTAAAAACCCTTAAAATCGCAATTTCACATGTAATTTCTAGCATATGACTAGGATTTCAATTCTAACCTTTTCAACACAATAATATATCCCAAGTAGTGTTGTGTGCCAATTTTCGTGCAAAACAACCAAGTTTGAGCTACTTTATGCGCAAAAGTGCCAAAAAGGCTTAAAAAACCCTTAAAATCGCAACTTAACATTTAATTTCTAGCATATCACTAGTATTTTGAATTCTAACCACATCAACACAATAATATATACCAAATAGTGTTGTATGCCATGTTTCGTGCAAAACAAACCTAGTTGGAGAAACTTTATGCGCGAAACTGCAATAAACGCTTAAAAACCGTTAAAATCGCAACTTAACATGCAATTTCAAGCATATGACTTTGATTTTCAATTCTAACCACTTCAACACAATCATATATACCGAAAAGTGTTGTGTGCCAAGAATCGTGCAAAACAAACGAAGTTTGAGATACTTTATGCGCAAAAGTGCCAAAAATGCTTAAAAATCCTTAAAATTTAACATGTAATTTCTAGCATATGACTATGATTTTCAATTCTAACCACTTCAACACAATAATATATACAAAATAGTGTTGTGTCCCATGTTTCGTGTGAAACAAACCAAGTTTGACCAACTTTATGCGTAAAAGTGTCAAGAACGCTAAAAAACCCTTAAAATCGCAACTTAACATGTAATTTCAAGCATATGACTTGGATTTTCAATTCTAACTACTTCAAAACAATAATAAATAGCAAATAGTTTTGTGTTCAATTCTCGTGCAGAACAGACTAAGTTTGAGCTACTTTGTGCGTAAAAGTGCCAAAAACGCTTAAAAATCATTAAAATCGCAACTTAACATTTAATTTCTAGCATATGACTAGGATTTTCAATTCTAACCACTTCAACACAATGTATTTACCAAATAGTATTATATGCCAAGTTTCGTGCAAATCAAACCATGTTTGAGCTACTTTATGCGCAAAAGTGCCAAAAACGCTTTAAAACCCTTAAAATCGCAACTTAACATGTAATTTCAAGCATATGACTTTGATTTTCAATTCTATCCACTCCAATACAATAATATATACCAAATAGTATTGTGTGCCAAGTTTCGTGCAAAACAAACCAAGTTTGAGCTACTTTTATGCGCAAAAGTGCCAAAAACGCTTAAAAATCCTTAAAATCGCAACTTAGCATGTAATTTCTAGCATATGACTATGATTTTCAATTCTAACCACTTAACCACAATAATATATACCAAATAGTGTAGTGTCCCATTTTTCGTGCGAAACAAACCAAGTTTGACCAACGTTATGCGTAAAAGTGTCAAGAACGCTTAAAAACCCTTAAAATCGCAACTTAACATGTAATTTCAAGCATATGACTTTGATTTTCAATTCTAACTACTTCAAAACAATAATAAATACCAAATAGTTTTGTGTGCCAAGTCTCGTGCAGAACAAAACTAAGTTTGAGCTACTTTGTGCGTAAGAGTGCCAAAAAACGCTTAAAAATACTTAAAATCGCAACTTAACAGGTAATTTCAAGCATATGACTAGCATTTTCAATTCCAACCACTTCAACGCAATAATATATACCAAATAGTGTTATAAGCCATGTTTCGTGCAAAACAAACCATGTTTGAGCTACTTTATGCGCATAAGTGCCAAAAACGCTTAAAAACCCTTAAAATCGTAACTTAACATGTAATTTCAAGCATATGACTTTGATTTTCAATTCCATCCACTTCAACACAATAATATATACCAAATACTGTTTTGTGCCAAGTTTCGTGCAAAACAAACCAAGTTTGAACTACTTTATGCACAAAAGTGCCAAAAACGCTTAAAAACCCTTAAAATCGCAACTTAACAGGTAATTTCAAGCATATGACTAGCATTTTCAATTCCAACCACTTGAACACAATAATATATACCAAATAGTGTTGTGTGCCAAGTTTCGTGCAAAACAAACCAAGTTTGAGCTACTTTATGCGCAAAATTGATAAAAACGCTTAAAAACCCTTAAAATCGCAAACGCTTAAAAAACCCTTAAAATCGCAACTTAACCATGTAATTTCTAGCATATGAGTATGATTTTAAATTCTAACCACTTCAATACAATAATATATACCAAATAATTTTGTGTGCCAAGTTTCTTGAAAAACAATCCAAGTTTGAGGTACTGGATGCGCAAAAGTGCCAAAAACGCTTAAAAAGCCTTAAAATCG
>NC_080052.1:146049-174732 GCF_026212465.1 Amaranthus tricolor | reverse complement strand
TTAAGGGTTTTTAAACGTTTTTGGCCCTTTTGCGCATAAAGTAGCTCAAAATTGGTTTGATTTGCCCGAAAACTTGGCACACAACATTATTTTGTATATATTATTGTGTTGAAGTGGTTAGAATTGAAAATACTAGTGATATGCTAGAAATTAAATGTTTAGTTGCGATTTTTAAGCGTTTTTGGCACTTTTGCGCATCCAGTACCTCAAACTTGGATTGTTTTGCACGAAACTTGGCACACAAAATTATTTGGTATATATTATTGTATTAAAGTGGTTATAATTTAAAATCATACTCATATGCTAGAAATTACATGTTAAGTTGCGATTTTAAGGGTTTTTAAGCATTTTTATCAATTTTGCGCGTAAAGTAGCTCAAACTTGGTTTGTTTTGCACGAAACTTGGCACACAACACCATTTGGTATATATTATTGTGTTCAAGTGGTTGGAATTGAAAATGCTAGTCATATGCTTGAAATTACCTGTTAAGTTGCGATTTTAAGGGTTTTTAAGCGTTTTTGGCACTTTTATGCATAAAGTAGCTCAAACTTGGTTTGTTTTGCACGAAACTTGGCACACAACACTATTTGGTATATATTATTGTGTTGAAGTGGATGGAATTGAAAATCAAAGTCATATGCTTGAAATTACATGTTAAGTTGCGATTTTAAGGGTTTTTTAAGCGTTTTTGGCACTTTTGCGCATAAAGTAGCTCAAACATGGTTTGTTTTGCACGAAACTTGGCTTATAACACTATTTGGTATATATTATTGTGTTGAAGTGGGTTGGAATTGAAAATGCTAGTCATATGCTTGAAATTACATGTTTAAGTTGCGATTTTAAGGGTTTTTAAGCGTTCTTGACACTTTTACGCATAACGTTGGTCAAACTTGGTTTGTTTCGTACGAAACATGGGACACTACACTATTTGGTATATATTATTGTGGTTAAGTGGTTAGAATTGAAAATCATAGTCATATGCTAGAAATTCCATGCTAAGTTGCGATTTTAAGGAATTTTAAGCGTTTTTGGCACTTTTGCGCATAAAAGTAGCTCAAACTTGGTTTGTTTTGCACGAAACATGGCATATGATACTATTTGGTATATACATTGTGTTGAAGTGGTTAGAATTGATAATCCTAGTCATATGCAAGAAATTAAATGTTAAGTTGCGATTTTAATGATTTTTAAGCGTTTTTGGCACTTTTTACTTACAAAGTAGCTCAAACTTAGTTTGTTCTGCACGAGACTTGAACACAAAACTATTTGGTATTTATTATTGTCTTGAAGTAGTTAGAATTGAAAATCAAAGTCATATGCTTGAAATTACATGTTAAGTTGCGATTTTAAGGGTTTTTAGCGTTCTTGACACTTTTACGCATAAAGTTGGTCAAACTTGGTTTGTTTCGCACGAAACATGGGACACAACACTATTTTGTATATATTATTGTGTTGAAGTGGTTAGAATTGAAAATCATAGTCATATGCTAGAAATTACATGTTAAGTTGCGATTTTAAGGATTTTAAAGCATTTTTGGCACTTTTGCGCATAAAGTAGCTCAAACTTCGTTTTTTTTGCACGATTCTTGGCACACAACACTTTTCGGTATATATGATTGTGTTGAAGTGGTTAGAATTGAAAATCAAAGTCATATGCTTGAAATTGCATGTTAAAGTTGCGATTTTAACGGTTTTTAAGCGTTTATTGCAGTTTTGCGCATAAAGTTTCTCCAACTAGGTTTGTTTTGCACGAAACGTGGCACACAACACTATTTGGTATATATTATTGTGTTGATGTGGTTAGAATTCAAAATACTAGTGATATGCTAGAAATTAAATGTTAAGTTGCGATTTTAAGGGTTTTTAAGCATTTTTGGCACTTTTGCGCATAAAGTAGCTCAAACTTGGTTTTTTTGCACGAAAATTGGCACACAACACTACTTGGGATATATTATTGTGTTGAAAAAGTTAGAATTGAAATCCTAGTCATATGCTAGAAATTACATGTGAAATTGCGATTTTAAGGGTTTTTAAACGTTTTTGGCCCTTTTGCGCATAAAGTAGCTCAAAATTGGTTTGATTTGCCCGAAACTTGGCACACAACATTATTTTGTATATATTATTGTGTTGAAGTGGTTAGAATTGAAAATACTAGTGATATGCTAGAAATTAAATGTTAAGTTGCGATTTTTTAAGCGTTTTTGGCACTTTTGCGCATCCAGTACCTCAAACTTGGATTGTTTTGCACGAAACTTGGCACACAAAATTATGCTAGAAATTACATGTTAAGTTGCGATTTTAAGGGTTTTTAAGCATTTTTATCAATTTTGCGCGTAAAGTAGCTCAAACTTGGTTTGTTTTGCACGAAACTTGGCACACAACACCATTTGGTATATATTATTGTGTTTCAAGTGGTTGGAATTGAAAATGCTAGTCATATGCTTGAAATTACCTGTTAAGTTGCGATTTTAAGGGTTTTTAAGCGTTTTTTGGGCACTTTTATGCATAAAGTAGCTCAAACTTGGTTTGTTTTTGCACGAAACTTGGCACACAACACTATTTGGTATATATTATTGTGTTGAAGTGGATGGAATTGAAAATCAAAGTCATATGCCTTGAAATTACATGTTAAGTTGCGATTTTAAGGGTTTTTAAGCGTTTTTTGGCACTTTTGCGCATAAAGTAGCTCAAACATGGTTTGTTTTGCACGAAAACTTGGCTTATAACACTATTTGGTATATATTATTGTGTTGAAGTGGTTGGAATTGAAAATGCTAGTCATATGCTTGAAATTACATGTTAAGTTGCGATTTTAAGGGTTTTTAAGCGTTCTTGACACTTTTACGCATAACGTTGGTCAAACTTGGTTTGTTTCGTACGAAACATGGGACACTACACTATTTGGTATATATTATTGTGGTTAAGTGGTTAGAATTGAAAATCATAGTCATATGCTAGAAATTCCATGCTAAGTTGCGATTTTAAGGAATTTTAAGCGTTTTTTGGCACTTTTTGCGCATAAAAGTAGCTCAAACTTGGTTTGTTTTGCACGAAACCTTGGCACACAACACTATTTGGTATATATTATTGTATTGGAGTGGATAGAATTGAAAATCAAAGTCATATGCTTGAAATTCCATGTTAAGTTGCGATTTTAAGGGTTTTAAAAGCGTTTTTGGCACTTTTGCGCATAAAGTAGCTCAAACATGGTTTGTTTTGCACGAAACATGGCATATGATACTATTTGGTATATACATTGTGTTGAAGTGGTTAGAATTGATAATCCTAGTCATATGCAAGAAATTAAATGTTAAGTTGCGATTTTAATGATTTTTTAAGCGTTTTTGGGCACTTTTACTTACAAAGTAGCTCAAACTTAGTTTGTTCTGCACGAGACTTGAACACAAAACTATTTGGTATTTATTATTGTCTTGAAGTAGTTAGAATTGAAAATCAAAGTCATATGCTTGAAATTACATGTTAAGTTGCGATTTTAAGGGTTTTTAGCGTTCTTGACACTTTTACGCATAAAGTTGGTCAAACTTGGTTTGTTTCGCACGAAACATGGGACACACAACACTATTTTGTATATATTATTGTGTTGAAGTGGTTAGAATTGAAAATCATAGTCATATGCTAGAAATTACATGTTAAGTTGCGATTTTAAGGATTTTAAAGCATTTTTGGCACTTTTGCGCATAAAGTAGCTCAAACTTCGTTTTTTTTGCACGATTCTTGGCACACAACACTTTTTCGGTATATATGATTGTGTTGAAGTGGTTAGAATTGAAAATCAAAGTCATATGCTTGAAATTGCATGTTAAGTTGCGATTTTAAACGGTTTTTAAGCGTTTATTGCAGTTTTTGCGCATAAAGTTTCTCCAACTAGGTTTGTTTTTGCACGAAACGTGGCACACAACACTATTTGGTATATATTATTGTGTTGATGTGGTTAGAATTCAAAATACTAGTGATATGCTAGAAATTAAATGTTAAGTTGCGATTTTAAGGGTTTTTTAAGCATTTTTGGCACTTTTGCGCATAAAGTAGCTCAAACTTGGTTTTTTTTGCACGAAAATTGGCACACAACACTACTTGGGATATATTATTGTGTTGAAAAAGTTAGAATTGAAATCCTAGTCATATGCTAGAAATTACATGTGAAATTGCGATTTTAAGGGTTTTTAAAACGTTTTTGGCCCTTTTGCGCATAAAGTAGCTCAAAATTGGTTTGATTTGCCCGAAACTTGGCACACAACATTATTTTGTATATATTATTGTGTTGAAGTGGTTAGAATTGAAAATACTAGTGATATGCTAGAAATTAAATGTTAAGTTGCGATTTTTAAGCGTTTTTGGCACTTTTGCGCATCCAGTACCTCAAACTTGGATTGTTTTGCACGAAACTTGGCACACAAAATTATTTGGTATATATTATTGTATTAAAGTGGTTTATAATTTAAAATCATACTCATATGCTAGAAATTACATGTTAAGTTGCGATTTTAAGGGTTTTTAAGCATTTTTATCAATTTTGCGCGTAAAGTAGCTCAAACTTGGTTTGTTTTGCACGAAACTTGGCACACAACACCATTTGGTATATATTATTGTGTTCAAGTGGTTGGAATTGAAAATGCTAGTCATATGCTTGAAATTACCTGTTAAGTTGCGATTTTAAGGGTTTTTTAAAGCGTTTTTGGCACTTTTATGCATAAAGTAGCTCAAACTTGGTTTTGTTTTGCACGAAACTTGGCACACAACCACTATTTGGTATATATTATTGTGTTGAAGTGGATGGAATTGAAAATCAAAGTCATATGCTTGAAATTACATGTTAAGTTGCGATTTTAAGGGGTTTTTAAGCGTTTTTGGCACTTTTTGCGCATAAAGTAGCTCAAACATGGTTTGTTTTGCACGAAACTTGGCTTATAACACTATTTGGTATATATTATTGTGTTGAAGTGGTTGGAATTGAAAATGCTAGTCATATGCTTGAAATTACATGTTAAGTTGCGATTTTAAGGGTTTTTAAGCGTTCTTGACACTTTTACGCATAACGTTGGTCAAACTTGGTTTGTTTCGTACGAAACATGGGACACTACACTATTTGGTATATATTATTGTGGTTAAGTGGTTAGAATTGAAAATCATAGTCATATGCTAGAAATTCCATGCTAAGTTGCGATTTTAAGGAATTTTAAGCGTTTTTGGCACTTTTGCGCATAAAAGTAGCTCAAACTTGGTTTGTTTTGCACGAAACTTGGCACACAACACTATTTGGTATATATTATTGTATTGGAGTGGATAGAATTGAAAATCAAAGTCATATGCTTGAAATTCCATGTTAAGTTGCGATTTTAAGGGTTTTAAAGCGTTTTTTGGCACTTTTGCGCATAAAGTAGCTCAAACATGGTTTGTTTTGCACGAAACATGGGCATATGATACTATTTGGTATATACATTGTGTTGAAGTGGTTAGAATTGATAATCCTAGTCATATGCAAGAAATTAAATGTTAAGTTGCGATTTTAATGATTTTTAAAGCGTTTTTGGCACTTTTACTTACAAAGTAGCTCAAACTTAGTTTGTTCTGCACGAGACTTGAACACAAAACTATTTGGTATTTATTATTGTCTTGAAGTAGTTAGAATTGAAAATCAAAGTCATATGCTTGAAATTACATGTTAAGTTGCGATTTTAAGGGTTTTTAGCGTTCTTGACACTTTTTACGCATAAAGTTGGTCAAACTTGGTTTGTTTCGCACGAAACATGGGACACAACACTATTTTGTATATATTATTGTGTTGAAGTGGTTAGAATTGAAAATCATAGTCATATGCTAGAAATTACATGTTAAGTTGCGATTTTAAGGATTTTAAAGCATTTTTGGCACTTTTGCGCATAAAGTAGCTCAAACTTCGTTTTTTTTGCACGATTCTTGGCACACAACACTTTTCGGTATATATGATTGTGTTGAAGTGGTTAGAATTGAAAATCAAAGTCATATGCTTGAAATTGCATGTTAAGTTGCGATTTTAAACGGTTTTTAAGCGTTTATTGCAGTTTTGCGCATAAAGTTTCTCCAACTAGGTTTGTTTTGCACGAAACGTGGCACACAACACTATTTGGTATATATTATTGTGTTGATGTGGTTAGAATTCAAAATACTAGTGATATGCTAGAAATTAAATGTTAAGTTGCGATTTTAAGGGTTTTTAAGCATTTTTTGGCACTTTTGCGCATAAAGTAGCTCAAACTTGGTTTTTTTGCACGAAAATTGGCACACAATACTACTTGGGATATATTATTGTGTTGAAAAAGTTAGAATTGAAATCCTAGTCATATGCTAGAAATTACATGTGAAATTGCGATTTTAAGGGTTTTTAAACGTTTTTTGGCCCTTTTGCGCATAAAGTAGCTCAAAATTGGTTTGATTTGCCCGAAAACTTGGCACACAACATTATTTTGTATATATTATTGTGTTGAAGTGGTTAGAATTGAAAATACTAGTGATATGCTAGAAATTAAATGTTAAGTTGCGATTTTTTAAGCGTTTTTGGCACTTTTGCGCATCCAGTACCTCAAACTTGGATTGTTTTGCACGAAACTTGGCACACAAAATTATTTGGTATATATTATTGTATTAAAGTGGTTATAATTTAAAATCATACTGATATGCTAGAAATTACATGTTAAGTTGCGATTTTAAGGGTTTTTAAGCATTTTTATCAATTTTGCGCGTAAGTAGCTCAAACTTGGTTTGTTTTGCACGAAACTTGGCACACAACACCATTTGGTATATCATTATTGTGTTCAAGTGGTTGGAATTGAAAATGCTAGTCATATGCTTGAAATTACCTGTTAAGTTGCGATTTTTAAGGGTTTTTTAAGCGTTTTTGGCACTTTTATGCATAAAGTAGCTCAAACTTGGTTTGTTTTGCACGAAACCTTGGCACACAACACTATTTGGTATATATTATTGTGTTGAAGTGGGATGGAATTGAAAATAAAAAGTCATATGCTTGAAATTACATGTTAAGTTGCGATTTTAAGGGTTTTTAAGCGTTTTTTGGCACTTTTGCGCATAAAGTAGCTGAAACATGGTTTGTTTTGCACGAAACTTGGCTTATAACACTATTTGGTATATATTATTGTGTTGAAGTGGTTGGAATTGAAAATGCTAGTCATATGCTTGAAATTACATGTTAAGTTGCGATTTTAAGGGTTTTTAAGCGTTCTTGACACTTTTACGCATAACGTTGGTCAAAACTTGGTTTGTTTCGCACGAAACATGGGACACTACACTATTTGGTATATATTATTGTGGTTAAGTGGGTTAGAATTGAAAATCATAGTCATATGCTAGAAATTTCATGCTAAGTTGCGATTTTAAGGAATTTTAAGCGTTTTTGGCACTTTTGCGCATAAAAGTAGCTCAAACTTGGTTTGTTTTGCACGAAACTTGGCACACAACACTATTTGGTATATATTATTGTATTGGAGTGGATAAGAATTGAAAATCAAAGTCATATGCTTGAAATTACATGTTAAGTTGCGATTTTAAGGGTTTTAAAGCGTTTTTGGCACTTTTGCGTATAAAGTAGCTCAAACATGGTTTGTTTTGCACGAAACTTGGCATATGATACTATTTGGTATATACATTGTGTTGAAGTGGTTAGAATTGATAATCCTAGTCATATGCCTAGAAATTAAATGTTATGTTGCGATTTTAATGATTTTTAAGCGTTTTTGGCACTTTTACGCACAAAGTAGCTCAAACTTAGTTTGTTCTGCACGAGACTTGAACACAAAACTGTTTGGTATTTATTATTTTTTTGAAGTAGTTAGAATTGAAAATCAAAGTCATATGCTTGAAATTACATGTTAAGTTGCGATTTTAAGGGTTTTTAGCGTTCTTGACACTTTTACCGCATAAAGTTGGTCAAACTTGGTTTGTTTCGCACGAAACATGGGACACAACACTATTTTGTATATATTATTGTGTTGAAGTGGTTAGAATTGAAAATCATAGTCATATGCTAGAAATTACATGTTAAGTTGCGATTTTAAGGATTTTAAAGCCTTTTTGGCACTTTTGCGCATAAAGTAGCTCAAACTTCGTTTGTTTTGCACGATTCTTGGCACACAACACTTTTCGGTATATATGATTGTGTTGAAGTGGTTAGAATTGAAAATCAAAGTCATATGCTTGAAATTGCATGTTAAGTTGCGATTTTAAACGGTTTTTAAGCGTTTATTGCAGTTTTGCGCATAAAGTTTCTCCCAACTAGGTTTGTTTTGCACGAAACATGGGCACACAACACTATTTGGTATATATTATTATGTTGATGTGGTTAGAATTCAAAATACTAGTGATATGCTAGAAATTAAATGTTAAGTTGCGATTTTAAGGGTTTTTAAAGCATTTTTTGGCACTTTTTGCGCATAAAGTAGCTCAAACTTGGTTGTTTTGCACGAAAATTGGCACACAACACTACTTGGGATATATTATTGTGTTGAAAAGGCTAGAATTGAAATCCTAGTCATATACTAGAAATTACATGTGAAATTGCGATTTTAAGGGTTTTTAAACGTTTTTGGCCCTTTTGCGCATAAAGTAGCTCAAAATTGGTTTGATTTGCCCGAAACTTGGCACACAACATTATTTGGTGGTTAGAATTGAAAATACTAGTGATATGCTAGAAATTAAATGTTAAGTTGCGATTTTAAGGGTTTTAAACATTTTTTGGCACTTTTGCGCATAAAGTAGCTCAAACTTGGTTTGTTTTGCATGAAAGTTGGCACACAACACTACTTGGGATATATTATTGTGTTGAAAAGGTTAGAATTAAAATCCTAGTCATATGCTAGAAATTACATGTTAAGTTGCGATTTTTAAGGCTTTTTTAAGCGTTTTTGGCACTTTTGCGCATCCAGTAACTCAAACTTGGATTGTTTTGCACGAAACTTGGCACACAAAATTATTTGGTATATATTATTGTATTGAAGTGGTTAGAATTTAAAATCATACTCATATGCTAGAAATTACATGTTAAGTTGCGATTTTAAGGGTTTTTAAGCGTTTTTATCAATTTTGCGCATAAAGTAGCTCAAACTTGGTTTGTTTTGCACGAAACTTGGCACACAACACCATTTGGTATATATTATTGTGTTAAAGTGGTTGGAATTGAAAATGCTAGTCATATGCTTGAAATTACCTGTTAAGTTGCGATTTTAAGGGTTTTTAAGTGTTTTTTGGCACTTTTGTGCATAAAGTAGCTCAAACTTGGTTTGTTTTGCACGAAACTTGGCACACAACACTATTTGGTATATATTATTGTGTTGAAGTGGATGGAATTGAAAATCAAAGTCATATGCTTGAAATTACATGTTAAGTTGCGATTTTAAGGGTTTTTTTAGCGTTTTTTGGCACTTTTGCGCATAAAGTAGCTCAAACATGGTTTGTTTTGCACGAAACTTGGCTTATAAACACTATTTGGTATATATTATTGCGTTGAAGTGGTTGGAATTGAAAATGCTAGTCATATGCTTGAAATTACCTGTTAAGTTGCGATTTTAAGTATTTTTAAGCGTTTTTGGCACTCTTACGCACAAAGTAGCTCAAACTTAGTTTGTTCTGCACGAGACTTGGCACAACAAAACTATTTGGTATTTATTATTGTTTTGAAGTAGTTAGAATTGAAAATCAAAGCCATATGCTTGAAATTACATGTTAAGTTGCGATTTTCTGGGTTTTTAAGCGTTTTTGACACTTTTATGCATAACGTTGGTCAAACTTGGTTTGTTTCGCACGAAACATGGGACACTACACTATTTCGTATATATTATTGTGGTTAAGTGGTTAGAATTGAAAATCATAGTCATATGCTAGAAATTACATGCTAAGTTGCGATTTTAAGGATTTTTAAGCGTTTTTGGCACTTTTGCGCATAAAAGTAGCTCAAACTTGGTTTGTTTTGCACGAAACTTGGCACACAACACTATTTGGTATATATTATTGTATTGGAGTGGATAGAATTGAAAATAAAAGTCATATGCTTGAAATTACATGTTAAGTTGCGATTTTAAGGGTTTTAAAGCGTTTTTGGCACTTTTGCGCATAAAGTAGCTCAAACATGGTTTGTTTTTGCACGAAACTTGCATATAATACTATTTGGTATATACATTGTGTTGAAGTGGTTAGAATTGAAAATCCTAGTCATATGCTAGAAATTAAATATTAAGTTGCGATTTTAATGATTTTTAAGCGTTTTTGGCACTTTTACGCACAAAGTAACTCAAACTTAGTTTGTTCTGCACGAGACATGAACACAAAACTGTTTGGTATTTATTATTGTTTTGAAGTAGTTAGAATTGAAAATCAAAGTCATATGCTTGAAATTACATGTTAAGTTGTGATTTTAAGGGTTTTTTAGCATTCTTGACACTTTTACGCATAAAGTTGGTCAAACTTGGTTTGTTTCGCACGAAACATGGGACACAACACTATTTTGTATATATTATTGTGTTGAAGTGGTTAGAATTGAAAATCATAGTCATATGCTAGAAATTACATGTTAAGTTGCGATTTTAAGGATTTTAAAGCATTTTTGGCACTTTTGCGCATAAAGTAGCTCAAACTTCGTTTGTTTTGCACGATTCTTGGCACACAACACTTTTCGGTATATATGATTGTGTTGAAGTGGTTAGAATTGAAAATCAAAGTCATATGCTTGAAATTGCATGTTAAGTTGCGATTTTAACGGTTTTTAAGCGTTTATTGCAGTTTTGCGCATAAAGTTTCTCCAACTAGGTTTGTTTTGCACGAAACATGGCACACAACACTATTTGGTATATATTATTGTGTTGATGTGGTTAGAATTCAAAATACTAGTGATATGCTAGAAATTAAATGTTAAGTTGCGATTTTAAGGGTTTTTAAGCATTTTTGGCTCTTTTGCGCATAAAGTAGCTCAAACTTGGTTGTTTTGCACGAAAATTGGCACACAACACTACTTGGGATATATTATTGTGTTGAAAAGGCTAGAATTGAAATCCTAGTCATATGCTAGAAATTACATGTGAAATTGCGATTTTAAGGGTTTTTAAACGTTTTTGGCCCTTTTGCGCATAAAGTAGCTCAAAATTGGTTTGATTTGCCCGAAACTTGGCACACAACATTATTTGGTATATATTATTGTGTTGAAGTGGTTAGAATTGAAAATACTAGTGATATGGTAGAAATTAAATGTTAAGTTGCGATTTTAAGGGTTTTAAGCATTTTTGGCACTTTTGCGCATAAAGTAGCTCAAACTTGGTTTGTTTTGCATGAAAATTGGCACACAACACTACTTGGGATATATTATTGTGTTGAAAAGGTTAGAATTAAAATCCTAGTCATATGCTAGAAATTACATGTTAAGTTGCGATTTTAAGGCTTTTTAAGCGTTTTTGGCACTTTTGCGCATCCAGTAACTCAAACTTGGATTGTTTTGCACGAAACTTGGCACACAAAATTATTTGGTATATATTATTATATTGAAGTGGTTAGAATTTAAAATCATACTCATATGCTAGAAATTACATGTTAAGTTGCGATTTTAAGGGTTTTTAAGCATTTTTATCAATTTTGCGCGTAAAGTAGCTCAAACTTGGTTTGTTTTGCACGAAACTTGGCACACAACACCATTTGGTATATATTATTGTGTTCAAGTGGTTGGAATTGAAAATGCTAGTCATATGTTTGAAATTACCTGTTAAGTTGCGATTTTAAGGGTTTTTAAGCGTTTTTGGCACTTTTATGCATAAAGTAGCTCAAACTTGGTTTGTTTTGCACGAAACTTGGCACACAACACTATTTGGTATATATTATTGTGTTGAAGTGGATGGAATTGAAAATCAAAGTCATATGCTTGAAATTACATGCTAAGTTGCGATTTTAAGGGTTTTTAAGCGTTTTTGGCACTTTTGCGCATAAAGTAGCTCAAACATGGTTTGTTTTGCACGAAACTTGGCTTATAATACTATTTGGTATATATTATTGTGTTGAAGTGGTTGGAATTGAAAATGCTTGTCATATGCTTGAAATTACATGTTAAGTTGCGATTTTAAGGGTTTTTAAGCGTTCTTGACACTTTTACGCATAACGTTGGTCAAACTTGGTTTGTTTCGCACGAAACATGGGACACTACACTATTTGGTATATATTATTGTGGTTAAGTGGTTAGAATTGAAAATCATAGTCATATGCTAGAAATTCCATGCTAAGTTGCGATTTTAAGGAATTTTAAGCGTTTTTGGCACTTTTGCGCATAAAAGTAGCTCAAACTTGGTTTGTTTTGCACGAAACTTGGCACACAACACTATTTGGTATATATTATTGTATTGGAGTGGATAGAATTGAAAATCAAAGTCATATGCTTGAAATTACATGTTAAGTTGCGATTCTAAGGGTTTTAAAGCGTTTTTGGCACTTTTGCGCATAAAGTAGCTCAAACATGGTTTGTTTTGCACGAAACTTGGCATATGATACTATTTGGTATATACATTGTGTTGAAGTGGTTAGAATTGATAATCCTAGTCATATGCTAGAAATTAAATGTTAAGTTGCAATTTTAATGATTTTTAAGCGTTTTTGGCACTTTTACGCACAAAGTAGCTCAAACTTAGTTTGTTCTGCACGAGACTTGAACACAAAACTGTTTGGTATTTATTATTGTTTTGAAGTAGTTAGAATTGAAAATCAAAGTCATATACTTGAAATTACATGTTAAGTTGCGATTTTAAGGGTTTTTAGCGTTCTTGACACTTTTACGCATAAAGTTGGTCAAACTTGGTTTGTTTCGCACGAAACATGGGACACAACACTATTTTGTATATATTATTGTGTTGAAGTGGTTAGAATTGAAAATCATAGTCATATGCTAGAAATTACATGTTAAGTTGCGATTTTAAGGATTTTAAAGCCTTTTTGGCACTTTTGCGCATAAAGTAGCTCAAACTTCGTTTGTTTTGCACGATTCTTGGCACACAACACTTTTCGGTATATATGATTGTGTTGAAGTGGTTAGAATTGAAAATCAAAGTCATATGCTTGAAATTGCATGTTAAGTTGCGATTTTAACGGTTTTTAAGCGTTTATTGCAGTTTTGCGCATAAAGTTTCTCCAACTAGGTTTGTTTTGCACGAAACATGGCACACAACACCATTTGGAATATATTATTATGTTGATGTGGTTAGAATTCAAAATACTAGTGATATGCTAGAAATTAAATGTTAAGTTGCGATTTTAAGGGTTTTTAAGCATTTTTGGCACTTTTGCGCATAAAGTAGCTCAAACTTGGTTGTTTTGCACGAAAATTGGCACACAACACTACTTGGGATATATTATTGTGTTGAAAAGGCTAGAATTGAAATCCTAGTCATATACTAGAAATTACATGTGAAATTGCGATTTTAAGGGTTTTTAAACGTTTTTGGCCCTTTTGCGCATAAAGTAGCTCAAAATTGGTTTGATTTGCCCGAAACTTGGCACACAACATTATTTGGTATATATTATTGTGTTGAAGTGGTTAGAATTGAAAATACTAGTGATATGGTAGAAATTAAATGTTAAGTTGCGATTTTAAGGGTTTTAAGCATTTTTGGCACTTTTGCGCATAAAGTAGCTCAAACTTGGTTTGTTTTGCATGAAAATTGGCACACAACACTACTTGGGATATATTATTGTGTAGAAAAAGTTAGAATTAAAATCCTAGTCATATGCTAGAAATTACATGTTAAGTTGCGATTTTAAGGCTTTTTAAGCGTTTTTGGCACTTTTGCGCATCCAGTAACTCAAACTTGGATTGTTTTGCACGAAACTTGGCACACAAAATTATTTGGTATATATTATTGTATTGAAGTGGTTAGAATTTAAAATCATACTCATATGCTAGAAATTACATGTTAAGTTGCGATTTTAAGGGTTTTTAAGCGTTTTTATCAATTTTGCGCACAAAGTAGCTCAAACTTGGTTTGTTTTGCACGAAACTTGGCACACAACACCATTTGGTATATATTATTGTGTTCAAGTGGTTGGAATTGAAAATGCTAGTCATATGCTTGAAATTACCTGTTAAGTTGCGATTTTAAGGGTTTTTAAGCGTTTTTGGCACTTTTGTGCATAAAGTAGCTCAAACTTGGTTTGTTTTGCACGAAACTTGGCACACAACACTATTTGGTATATATTATTGTGTTGAAGTGGATGGAATTGAAAATCAAAGTCATATGCTTGAAATTACATGTTAAGTTGCGATTTTAAGGGTTTTTAAGCGTTTTTGGCACTTTTGCGCATAAAGTAGCTCAAACATGGTTTGTTTTGCACGAAACTTGGCTTATAACACTATTTGGTATATATTATTGCGTTGAAGTGGTTGGAATTGAAAATGCTAGTCATATGCTTGAAATTACCTGTTAAGTTGCGATTTTAAGTATTTTTAAGCGTTTTTGGCACTCTTACGCACAAAGTAGCTCAAACTTAGTTTGTTCTGCACGAGACTTGGCACACAAAACTATTTGGTATTTATTATTGTTTTGAAGTAGTTAGAATTGAAAATCAAAGTCATATGCTTGAAATTACATGTTAAGTTGCGATTTTAAGGGTTTTTAAGCGTTCTAGACACTTTTACGCATAACGTTGGTCAAACTTGGTTTGTTTCGCACGAAACATGGGGCACTACACTATTTCGTATATATTATTGTGGTTAAGTGGTTAGAATTGAAAATCATAGTCATATGCTAGAAATTACATGCTAAGTTGCGATTTTAAGGATTTTTAAGCGTTTTTGGCACTTTTGCGCATAAAAGTAGCTCAAACTTGGTTTGTTTTGCACGAAACTTGGCACACAACACTATTTGGTATATATTATTGTATTAGCGTGGATAGAATTTAAAATCAAAGTCATATGCTTGAAATTACATGTTAAGTTGCGATTTTAAGGGTTTTAAAGCGTTTTTGGCACTTTTGCGCATAAAGTAGCTCAAACATGGTTTGTTTTGCACGAAGCTTGCATATAATACTATTTGCTATATACATTGTGTTGAAGTGGTTAGAATTGAAAATCCTAGTCATATGCTAGAAATTAATTGTTAAGTTGCGATTTTAATGAGTTTTAAGCGTTTTTGGCACTTTTACGCACAAAGTAGCTCAAACTTAGTTTGTTCTGCACGAGACTTGAACACAAAACTATTTGGTATTTATTATTGTTTTGAAGCAGTTAGAATTGAAAATCAAAGTCATATGCTTGAAATTACATGTTAAGTTGCGATTTTAAGGGTTTTTTAGCGTTCTTGACACTTTTACGCATAAAGTTGGTCAAACTTGGTTTGTTTCGCACGAAACATGGGACACAACACTATTTTGTATATATTATTGTGTTGAAGTGGTTAGAATTTAAAATCATAGTCATATGCTAGAAATTACATGTTAAGTTGCGATTTTAAGGATTTTAAAGCATTTTTGGCACTTTTGCGCATAAAGTAGCTCAAACTTCGTTTGTTTTGCACGATTCTTGGCACACAACACTTTTCGGTATATATGATTGTGTTGAAGTGGTTAGAATTGAAAATCAAAGTCATATGCTTGAAATTGCATGTTAAGTTGCGATTTTAACGTTTTTAAGCGTTTATTGCAGTTTTGCGCATAAAGTTTCTCCAACTAGGTTTGTTTTGCACGAAACGTGGCACACAACACTATTTGGTATATATTATTGTGTTGATGTTGTTAGAATTCAAAATACTAGTGATATGCTAGAAATTAAATGTTAAGTTGCGATTTTAAGAGTTTTTAAGCATTTTTGGCACTTTTGCGCATAAAGTAGCTCAAACTTGGTTGTTTTGCACGAAAATTGGAACACAACACTACTTGGGATATATTATTGTGTTGAAAAGGCTAGAATTGAAATCCTAGTCATATGCTAGAAATTACATGTGAAATTGCGATTTTAAGGGTTTTTAAACGTTTTTGGCCCTTTTGCGCATAAAGTAGCTCAAAATTGGTTTGATTTGCCCGAAACTTGGCACACAACATTATTTGGTATATATTATTGTGTTGAAGTGGTTAGAATTGAAAATACTAGTGATATGCTAGAAATTAAATGTTAAGTTGCGATTTTAAGTGTTTTAAGCATTTTTGGCACTTTTGCGCATAAAGTAGCTCAAACTTGGTTTGTTTTGCATGAAAATTGGCACACAACACTACTTGGGATATATTATTGTGTTGAAAAGGTTAGAATTAAAATTCTAGTCATATGCTAGAAATTACATGTTAAGTTGCGATTTTAAGGCTTTTTAAGCGTTTTTTGCACTTTTGCGCATCCAGTCACTCAAACTTGGATTGTTTTGCACGAAACTTGGCACACAAAATTATTTGGTATATATTATTGTATTGAAGTGGTTAGAATTTAAAATCATACTCATATGCTAGAAATTACATGTTAAGTTGCGATTTTAAGGGTTTTTAAGCGTTTTTATCAATTTTGCGCATAAAGTAGCTCAAACATGGTTTGTTTTGCACGAAGCTTGCATATAATACTATTTGGTATATACATTGTGTTGAAGTTGTTAGAATTGAAAATCCTAGTCATATGCTAGAAATTAATTGTTAAGTTGCGATTTTAATGAGTTTTAAGCGTTTTTGGCACTTTTACGCACAAAGTAGCTCAAACTTAGTTTGTTCTGCACGAGACTTGAACACAAAACTATTTGGTATTTATTATTGTTTTGAAGCAGTTAGAATTGAAAATCAAAGTCATATGCTTGAAATTACATGTTAAGTTGCGATTTTAAGGGTTTTTTAGCGTTCTTGACACTTTTACGCATAAAGTTGGTCAAACTTGGTTTGTTTCGCACGAAACATGGGACACAACACTATTTTGTATATATTATTGTGTTGAAGTGGTTAGAATTTAAAATCATAGTCATATGCTAGAAATTACATGTTAAGTTGCGATTTTAAGGATTTTAAAGCATTTTTGGCACTTTTGCGCATAAAGTAGCTCAAACTTCGTTTGTTTTGCACGATTCTTGGCACACAACACTTTTCGGTATATATGATTGTGTTGAAGTGGTTAGAATTGAAAATCAAAGTCATATGCTTGAAATTGCATGTTAAGTTGCGATTTTAACGTTTTTAAGCGTTTATTGCAGTTTTGCGCATAAAGTTTCTCCAACTAGGTTTGTTTTGCACGAAACGTGGCACACAACACTATTTGGTATATATTATTGTGTTGATGTTGTTAGAATTCAAAATACTAGTGATATGCTAGAAATTAAATGTTAAGTTGCGATTTTAAGAGTTTTTAAGCATTTTTGGCACTTTTGCGCATAAAGTAGCTCAAACTTGGTTGTTTTGCACGAAAATTGGAACACAACACTACTTGGGATATATTATTGTGTTGAAAAGGCTAGAATTGAAATCCTAGTCATATGCTAGAAATTACATGTGAAATTGCGATTTTAAGGGTTTTTAAACATTTTTGGCCCTTTTGCGCATAAAGTAGCTCAAAATTGGTTTGATTTGCCCGAAACTTGGCACACAACATTATTTGGTATATATTATTGTGTTGAAGTGGTTAGAATTGAAAATACTAGTGATATGCTAGAAATTAAATGTTAAGTTGCGATTTTAAGGGTTGTAAGCATTTTTGGCACTTTTGCGCATAAAGTAGCTCAAACTTGGTTTGTTTTGCATGAAAATTGGCACACAACACTACTTGGGATATATTATTGTGTTGAAAAGGTTAGAATTAAAATCCTAGTCATATGCTAGAAATTACATGTTAAGTTGCGATTTTAAGGCTTTTTAAGCGTTTTTGGCACTTTTGCGCATCCAGTCACTCAAACTTGGATTGTTTTGCACGAAACTTGGCACACAAAATTATTTGGTATATATTATTGTATTGAAGTGGTGAGAATTTAAAATCATACTCATATGCTAGAAATTACATGTTAAGTTGCGATTTTAAGGGTTTTTAAGCGTTTTTATCAATTTTGCGCATAAAGTAGCTCAAACTTGGTTTGTTTTGCACGAAACTTGGCACACAACACCATTTGGTATATATTATTGTGTTAAAGTGGTTGGAATTGAAAATGCTAGTCATATGCTTGAAATTACCTGTTAAGTTGCGATTTTAAGGGTTTTTAAGTGTTTTTGGCACTTTTGTGCATAAAGTAGCTCAAACTTGGTTTGTTTTGCACGAAACTTGGCACACAACACTATTTGGTATATATTATTGTGTTGAAGTGGATGGAATTGAAAATCAAAGTCATATGCTTGAAATTACATGTTAAGTTGCGATTTTAAGGGTTTTTTAGCGTTTTTGGCACTTTTGCGCATAAAGTAGCTCAAACATGGTTTGTTTTGCACGAAACTTGGCTTATAACACTATTTGGTATATATTATTGCGTTGAAGTGGTTGGAATTGAAAATGCTAGTCATATGCTTGAAATTACCTGTTAAGTTGCGATTTTAAGTATTTTTAAGCGTTTTTGGCACTCTTACGCACAAAGTAGCTCAAACTTAGTTTGTTCTGCACGAGACTTGGCACACAAAACTATTTGGTATTTATTATTGTTTTGAAGTAGTTAGAATTGAAAATCAAAGCCATATGCTTGAAATTACATGTTAAGTTGCGATTTTCTGGGTTTTTAAGCGTTCTTGACAATTTTATGCATAACGTTGGTCAAACTTGGTTTGTTTCGCACGAAACATGGGACACTACACTATTTCGTATATATTATTGTGGTTAAGTGGTTAGAATTGAAAATCATAGTCATATGCTAGAAATTACATGCTAAGTTGCGATTTTAAGGATTTTTAAGCGTTTTTGGCACTTTTGCGCATAAAAGTAGCTCAAACTTGGTTTGTTTTGCACGAAACTTGGCACACAACACTATTTGGTATATATTATTGTATTGGAGTGGATAGAATTGAAAATAAAAGTCATATGCTTGAAATTACATGTTAAGTTGCGATTTTAAGGGTTTTAAAGCGTTTTTGGCACTTTTGCGCATAAAGTAGCTCAAACATGGTTTGTTTTGCACGAAACTTGCATATAATACTATTTGGTATATACATTGTGTTGAAGTGGTTAGAATTGAAAATCCTAGTCATATGCTAGAAATTAAATATTAAGTTGCGATTTTAATGATTTTTAAGCGTTTTTGGCACTTTTACGCACAAAGTAACTCAAACTTAGTTTGTTCTGCACGAGACATGAACACAAAACTGTTTGGTATTTATTATTGTTTTGAAGTAGTTAGAATTGAAAATCAAAGTCATATGCTTGAAATTACATGTTAAGTTGTGATTTTAAGGGTTTTTTTAGCATTCTTGACACTTTTACGCATAAAGTTGGTCAAACTTGGTTTGTTTCGCACGAAACATGGGACACAACACTATTTTGTATATATTATTGTGTTGAAGTGGTTAGAATTGAAAATCATAGTCATATGCTAGAAATTACATGTTAAGTTGCGATTTTAAGGATTTTAAAGCATTTTTGGCACTTTTGCGCATAAAGTAGCTCAAACTTCGTTTGTTTTGCACGATTCTTGGCACACAACACTTTTCGGTATATATGATTGTGTTGAAGTGGTTAGAATTGAAAATCAAAGTCATATGCTTGAAATTGCATGTTAAGTTGCGATTTTAACGGTTTTTAAGCGTTTATTGCAGTTTTGCGCATAAAGTTTCTCCAACTAGGTTTGTTTTGCACGAAACATGGCACACAACACTATTTGGTATATATTATTGTGTTGATGTGGTTAGAATTCAAAATACTAGTGATATGCTAGAAATTAAATGTTAAGTTGCGATTTTAAGGGTTTTTAAGCATTTTTGGCTCTTTTGCGCATAAAGTAGCTCAAACTTGGTTGTTTTGCACGAAAATTGGCACACAACACTACTTGGGATATATTATTGTGTTGAAAAGGCTAGAATTGAAATCCTAGTCATATGCTAGAAATTACATGTGAAATTGCGATTTTAAGGGTTTTTAAACGTTTTTGGCCCTTTTGCGCATAAAGTAGCTCAAAATTGGTTTGATTTGCCCGAAACTTGGCACACAACATTATTTGGTATATATTATTGTGTTGAAGTGGTTAGAATTGAAAATACTAGTGATATGGTAGAAATTAAATGTTAAGTTGCGATTTTAAGGGTTTTAAGCATTTTTGGCACTTTTGCGCATAAAGTAGCTCAAACTTGGTTTGTTTTGCATGAAAATTGGCACACAACACTACTTGGGATATATTATTGTGTTGAAAAGGTTAGAATTAAAATCCTAGTCATATGCTAGAAATTACATGTTAAGTTGCGATTTTAAGGCTTTTTAAGCGTTTTTGGCACTTTTGCGCATCCAGTAACTCAAACTTGGATTGTTTTGCACGAAACTTGGCACACAAAATTATTTGGTATATATTATTATATTGAAGTGGTTAGAATTTAAAATCATACTCATATGCTAGAAATTACATGTTAAGTTGCGATTTTAAGGGTTTTTAAGCATTTTTATCAATTTTGCGCGTAAAGTAGCTGAAACTTGGTTTGTTTTGCACGAAACTTGGCACACAACACCATTTGGTATATATTATTGTGTTCAAGTGGTTGGAATTGAAAATGCTAGTCATATGTTTGAAATTACCTGTTAAGTTGCGATTTTAAGGGTTTTTAAGCGTTTTTGGCACTTTTATGCATAAAGTAGCTCAAACTTGGTTTGTTTTGCACGAAACTTGGCACACAACACTATTTGGTATATATTATTGTGTTGAAGTGGATGGAATTGAAAATCAAAGTCATATGCTTGAAATTACATGCTAAGTTGCGATTTTAAGGGTTTTTAAGCGTTTTTGGCACTTTTGCGCATAAAGTAGCTCAAACATGGTTTGTTTTGCACGAAACTTGGCTTATAATACTATTTGGTATATATTATTGTGTTGAAGTGGTTGGAATTGAAAATGCTTGTCATATGCTTGAAATTACATGTTAAGTTGCGATTTTAAGGGTTTTTAAGCGTTCTTGACACTTTTACGCATAACGTTGGTCAAACTTGGTTTGTTTCGCACGAAACATGGGACACTACACTATTTGGTATATATTATTGTGGTTAAGTGGTTAGAATTGAAAATCATAGTCATATGCTAGAAATTCCATGCTAAGTTGCGATTTTAAGGAATTTTAAGCGTTTTTGGCACTTTTGCGCATAAAAGTAGCTCAAACTTGGTTTGTTTTGCACGAAACTTGGCACACAACACTATTTGGTATATATTATTGTATTGGAGTGGATAGAATTGAAAATCAAAGTCATATGCTTGAAATTACATGTTAAGTTGCGATTCTAAGGGTTTTAAAGCGTTTTTGGCACTTTTGCGCATAAAGTAGCTCAAACATGGTTTGTTTTGCACGAAACTTGGCATATGATACTATTTGGTATATACATTGTGTTGAAGTGGTTAGAATTGATAATCCTAGTCATATGCTAGAAATTAAATGTTAAGTTGCAATTTTAATGATTTTTAAGCGTTTTTGGCACTTTTACGCACAAAGTAGCTCAAACTTAGTTTGTTCTGCACGAGACTTGAACACAAAACTGTTTGGTATTTATTATTGTTTTGAAGTAGTTAGAATTGAAAATCAAAGTCATATACTTGAAATTACATGTTAAGTTGCGATTTTAAGGGTTTTTAGCGTTCTTGACACTTTTACGCATAAAGTTGGTCAAACTTGGTTTGTTTCGCACGAAACATGGGACACAACACTATTTTGTATATATTATTGTGTTGAAGTGGTTAGAATTGAAAATCATAGTCATATGCTAGAAATTACATGTTAAGTTGCGATTTTAAGGATTTTAAAGCCTTTTTGGCACTTTTGCGCATAAAGTAGCTCAAACTTCGTTTGTTTTGCACGATTCTTGGCACACAACACTTTTCGGTATATATGATTGTGTCGAAGTGGTTAGAATTGAAAATCAAAGTCATATGCTTGAAATTGCATGTTAAGTTGCGATTTTAACGGTTTTTAAGCGTTTATTGCAGTTTTGCGCATAAAGTTTCTCCAACTAGGTTTGTTTTGCACGAAACATGGCACACAACACCATTTGGAATATATTATTATGTTGATGTGGTTAGAATTCAAAATACTAGTGATATGCTAGAAATTAAATGTTAAGTTGCGATTTTAAGGGTTTTTAAGCATTTTTGGCACTTTTGCGCATAAAGTAGCTCAAACTTGGTTGTTTTGCACGAAAATTGGCACACAACACTACTTGGGATATATTATTGTGTTGAAAAGGCTAGAATTGAAATCCTAGTCATATACTAGAAATTACATGTGAAATTGCGATTTTAAGGGTTTTTAAACGTTTTTGGCCCTTTTGCGCATAAAGTAGCTCAAAATTGGTTTGATTTGCCCGAAACTTGGCACACAACATTATTTGGTATATATTATTGTGTTGAAGTGGTTAGAATTGAAAATACTAGTGATATGGTAGAAATTAAATGTTAAGTTGCGATTTTAAGGGTTTTAAGCATTTTTGGCACTTTTGCGCATAAAGTAGCTCAAACTTGGTTTGTTTTGCATGAAAATTGGCACACAACACTACTTGGGATATATTATTGTGTAGAAAAAGTTAGAATTAAAATCCTAGTCATATGCTAGAAATTACATGTTAAGTTGCGATTTTAAGGCTTTTTAAGCGTTTTTGGCACTTTTGCGCATCCAGTAACTCAAACTTGGATTGTTTTGCACGAAACTTGGCACACAAAATTATTTGGTATATATTATTGTATTGAAGTGGTTAGAATTTAAAATCATACTCATATGCTAGAAATTACATGTTAAGTTGCGATTTTAAGGGTTTTTAAGCGTTTTTATCAATTTTGCGCACAAAGTAGCTCAAACTTGGTTTGTTTTGCACGAAACTTGGCACACAACACCATTTGGTATATATTATTGTGTTCAAGTGGTTGGAACTGAAAATGCTAGTCATATGCTTGAAATTACCTGTTAAGTTGCGATTTTAAGGGTTTTTAAGCGTTTTTGGCACTTTTGTGCATAAAGTAGCTCAAACTTGGTTTGTTTTGCACGAAACTTGGCACACAACACTATTTGGTATATATTATTGTGTTGAAGTGGATGGAATTGAAAATCAAAGTCATATGCTTGAAATTACATGTTAAGTTGCGATTTTAAGGGTTTTTAAGCGTTTTTGGCACTTTTGCGCATAAAGTAGCTCAAACATGGTTTGTTTTGCACGAAACTTGGCTTATAACACTATTTGGTATATATTATTGCGTTGAAGTGGTTGGAATTGAAAATGCTAGTCATATGCTTGAAATTACCTGTTAAGTTGCGATTTTAAGTATTTTTAAGCGTTTTTGGCACTCTTACGCACAAAGTAGCTCAAACTTAGTTTGTTCTGCACGAGACTTGGCACACAAAACTATTTGGTATTTATTATTGTTTTGAAGTAGTTAGAATTGAAAATCAAAGTCATATGCTTGAAATTACATGTTAAGTTGCGATTTTAAGGGTTTTTAAGCGTTCTAGACACTTTTACGCATAACGTTGGTCAAACTTGGTTTGTTTCGCACGAAACATGGGGCACTACACTATTTCGTATATATTATTGTGGTTAAGTGGTTAGAATTGAAAATCATAGTCATATGCTAGAAATTACATGCTAAGTTGCGATTTTAAGGATTTTTAAGCGTTTTTGGCACTTTTGCGCATAAAAGTAGCTCAAACTTGGTTTGTTTTGCACGAAACTTGGCACACAACACTATTTGGTATATATTATTGTATTAGCGTGGATAGAATTTAAAATCAAAGTCATATGCTTGAAATTACATGTTAAGTTGCGATTTTAAGGGTTTTAAAGCGTTTTTGGCACTTTTGCGCATAAAGTAGCTCAAACATGGTTTGTTTTGCACGAAGCTTGCATATAATACTATTTGCTATATACATTGTGTTGAAGTGGTTAGAATTGAAAATCCTAGTCATATGCTAGAAATTAATTGTTAAGTTGCGATTTTAATGAGTTTTAAGCGTTTTTGGCACTTTTACGCACAAAGTAGCTCAAACTTAGTTTGTTCTGCACGAGACTTGAACACAAAACTATTTGGTATTTATTATTGTTTTGAAGCAGTTAGAATTGAAAATCAAAGTCATATGCTTGAAATTACATGTTAAGTTGCGATTTAAGGGTTTTTTAGCGTTCTTGACACTTTTACGCATAAAGTTGGTCAAACTTGGTTTGTTTCGCACGAAACATGGGACACAACACTATTTTGTATATATTATTGTGTTGAAGTGGTTAGAATTTAAAATCATAGTCATATGCTAGAAATTACATGTTAAGTTGCGATTTTAAGGATTTTAAAGCATTTTTGGCACTTTTGCGCATAAAGTAGCTCAAACTTCGTTTGTTTTGCACGATTCTTGGCACACAACACTTTTCGGTATATATGATTGTGTTGAAGTGGTTAGAATTGAAAATCAAAGTCATATGCTTGAAATTGCATGTTAAGTTGCGATTTTAACGTTTTTAAGCGTTTATTGCAGTTTTGCGCATAAAGTTTCTCCAACTAGGTTTGTTTTGCACGAAACGTGGCACACAACACTATTTGGTATATATTATTGTGTTGATGTTGTTAGAATTCAAAATACTAGTGATATGCTAGAAATTAAATGTTAAGTTGCGATTTTAAGAGTTTTTAAGCATTTTTGGCACTTTTGCGCATAAAGTAGCTCAAACTTGGTTGTTTTGCACGAAAATTGGAACACAACACTACTTGGGATATATTATTGTGTTGAAAAGGCTAGAATTGAAATCCTAGTCATATGCTAGAAATTACATGTGAAATTGCGATTTTAAGGGTTTTTAAACGTTTTTGGCCCTTTTGCGCATAAAGTAGCTCAAAATTGGTTTGATTTGCCCGAAACTTGGCACACAACATTATTTGGTATATATTATTGTGTTGAAGTGGTTAGAATTGAAAATACTAGTGATATGCTAGAAATTAAATGTTAAGTTGCGATTTTAAGTGTTTTAAGCATTTTTGGCACTTTTGCGCATAAAGTAGCTCAAACTTGGTTTGTTTTGCATGAAAATTGGCACACAACACTACTTGGGATATATTATTGTGTTGAAAAGGTTAGAATTAAAATTCTAGTCATATGCTAGAAATTACATGTTAAGTTGCGATTTTAAGGCTTTTTAAGCGTTTTTGGCACTTTTGCGCATCCAGTCACTCAAACTTGGATTGTTTTGCACGAAACTTGGCACACAAAATTATTGGTATATATTATTGTATTGAAGTGGTTAGAATTTAAAATCATACTCATATGCTAGAAATTACATGTTAAGTTGCGATTTTAAGGGTTTTTTAAGCGTTTTTATCAATTTTGCGCATAAAGTAGCTCAAACATGGTTTGTTTTGCACGAAGCTTGCATATAATACTATTTGGTATATACATTGTGTTGAAGTTGTTAGAATTGAAAATCCTAGTCATATGCTAGAAATTAATTGTTAAGTTGCGATTTTAATGAGTTTTAAGCGTTTTTTGGCACTTTTACGCACAAAGTAGCTCAAACTTAGTTTGTTCTGCACGAGACTTGAACACAAAACTATTTGGTATTTATTATTGTTTTGAAGCAGTTAGAATTGAAAATCAAAGTCATATGCTTGAAATTACATGTTAAGTTGCGATTTTAAGGGTTTTTTTAGCGTTCTTGACACTTTTACGCATAAAGTTGGTCAAACTTGGTTTGTTTCGCACGAAACATGGGACACAACACTATTTTGTATATATTATTGTGTTGAAGTGGTTAGAATTTAAAATCATAGTCATATGCTAGAAATTACATGTTAAGTTGCGATTTTAAGGATTTTAAAGCATTTTTGGCACTTTTGCGCATAAAGTAGCTCAAACTTCGTTTGTTTTGCACGATTCTTGGCACACAACACTTTTCGGTATATATGATTGTGTTGAAGTGGTTAGAATTGAAAATCAAAGTCATATGCTTGAAATTGCATGTTAAGTTGCGATTTTAAACGTTTTTAAGCGTTTATTGCAGTTTTGCGCATAAAGTTTCTCCAACTAGGTTTGTTTTGCACGAAACGTGGCACACAACACTATTTGGTATATATTATTGTGTTGATGTTGTTAGAATTCAAAATACTAGTGATATGCTAGAAATTAAATGTTAAGTTACGATTTTAAGAGTTTTTTAAGCATTTTTGGCACTTTTGCGCATAAAGTAGCTCAAACTTGGTTGTTTTGCACGAAAATTGGAACACAACACTACTTGGGATATATTATTGTGTTGAAAAGGCTAGAATTGAAATCCTAGTCATATGCTAGAAATTACATGTGAAATTGCGATTTTAAGGGTTTTTAAACATTTTTGGCCCTTTTGCGCATAAAGTAGCTCAAAATTGGTTTGATTTGCCCGAAACTTGGCACACAACATTATTTGGTATATATTATTGTGTTGAAGTGGTTAGAATTGAAAATACTAGTGATATGCTAGAAATTAAATGTTAAGTTGCGATTTTAAGGGTTGTAAGCATTTTTGGCACTTTTGCGCATAAAGTAGCTCAAACTTGGTTTGTTTTGCATGAAAATTGGCACACAACACTACTTGGGATATATTATTGTGTTGAAAAGGTTAGAATTAAAATCCTAGTCATATGCTAGAAATTACATGTTAAGTTGCGATTTTAAGGCTTTTTAAGCGTTTTTGGCACTTTTGCGCATCCAGTCACTCAAACTTGGATTGTTTTGCACGAAACTTGGCACACAAAATTATTTGGTATATATTATTGTATTGAAGTGGTTAGAATTTAAAATCATACTCATATGCTAGAAATTACATGTTAAGTTGCGATTTTAAGGGTTTTTAAGCGTTTTTATCAATTTTGCGCATAAAGTAGCTCAAACTTGGTTTGTTTTGCACGAAACTTGGCACACAACACCATTTGGTATATATTATTGTGTTAAAGTGGTTGGAATTGAAAATGCTAGTCATATGCTTGAAATTACCTATTAAGTTGCGATTTTAAGGGTTTTTAAGCGTTTTTGGCACTTTTGTGCATAAAGTAGCTCAAACTTGGTTTGTTTTGCACGAAACTTGGCACACAACACTATTTGGTATATATTATTGTGTTGAAGTGGATGGAATTGAAAATCAAAGTCATATGCTTGAAATTACATGTTAAGTTGCGATTTTAAGGGTTTTTAAGCGTTTTTGGCACTTTTGCGCATAAAGTAGCTCAAACATGGTTTGTTTTGCACGAAACTTGGCTTATAACACTATTTGGTATATATTATTGCGTTGAAGTGGCTGGAACTGAAAATGCTAGTCATATGCTTGAAATTACCTGTTAAGTTGCGATTTTAAGTATTTTTAAGCGTTTTTGGCACTCTTACGCACAAAGTAGCTCAAACTTAGTTTGTTCTGCACGAGACTTGGCACACAAAACTATTTGGTATTTATTATTGTTTTGAAGTAGTTAGAATTGAAAATCAAAGCCATATGCCTGAAATTACATGTTAAGTTGCGATTTTCTGGGTTTTTAAGCGTTCTTGACACTTTTATGCATAACGTTGGTCAAACTTGGTTTGTTTCGCACGAAACATGGGACACTACACTATTTCGTATATATTATTGTGGTTAAGTGGTTAGAATTGAAAATCATAGTCATATGCTAGAAATTACATGCTAAGTTGCGATTTTAAGGATTTTTAAGCGTTTTTGGCACTTTTGCGCATAAAAGTAGCTCAAACTTGGTTTGTTTTGCACGAAACTTGGCACACAACACTATTTGGTATATATTATTGTATTGGAGTGGATAGAATTGAAAATAAAAGTCATATGCTTGAAATTACATGTTAAGTTGCGATTTTAAGGGTTTTAAAGCGTTTTTGGCACTTTTGCGCATAAAGTAGCTCAAACATGGTTTGTTTTGCACGAAACTTGCATATAATACTATTTGGTATATACATTGTGTTGAAGTGGTTAGAATTGAAAATCCTAGTCATATGCTAGAAATTAAATGTTAAGTTGCGATTTTAATGATTTTTAAGCGTTTTTGGCACTTTTACGCACAAAGTAACTCAAACTTAGTTTGTTCTGCACGAGACATGAACACAAAACTGTTTGGTATTTATTATTGTTTTGAAGTAGTTAGAATTGAAAATCAAAGTCATATGCTTGAAATTACATGTTAAGTTGCGATTTTAAGGGTTTTTTAGCGTTCTTGACACTTTTACGCATAAAGTTGGTCAAACTTGGTTTGTTTCGCACGAAACATGGGACACAACACTATTTTGTATATATTATTGTGTTGAAGTGGTTAGAATTGAAAATCATAGTCATATGCTAGAAATTACATGTTAAGTTGCGATTTTAAGGATTTTAAAGCATTTTTGGCACTTTTGCGCATAAAGTAGCTCAAACTTCGTTTGTTTTGCACGATTCTTGGCACACAACACTTTTCGGTATATATGATTGTGTTGAAGTGGTTAGAATTGAAAATCAAAGTCATATGCTTGAAATTGCATGTTAAGTTGCGATTTTAACGGTTTTTAAGCGTTTATTGCAGTTTTGCGCATAAAGTTTCTCCAACTAGGTTGTT
>NC_080052.1:126362-145949 GCF_026212465.1 Amaranthus tricolor | reverse complement strand
ATCGCAACTTAACACGTAATTTCTAGCATATGTCTATGATTTTCAATTCTAACCACTTCAAAATAATATTATATTTCAAATAGTGTTGTGTGCCAAGTTTCGTCCAAAACAAAACAAGTTTGAACTACTTTATGCGCAAAAGTGTCAAAAACGCTTAAAAACCCTTAAAATATCAACTTAACACGTCATTTCTAGCACAGGACTATGATTTTCAATTCTAACCACTTCAACACAATAATATATACCAAATAGTGTTGTGTGCCATGTTTCGTGCAAAACAAACCAAGTTTGAGCTACTTTTTGCACAAAAGTGCCAAAAAAAGCTTAAAAACCCTTAAAATCGCAACTTAACATGTAATTTTCTTGCATATCACTTTGATTTATAATTCTTACAGTTTCAACACAATAATAGATACCAAATAGTGTGTTGTGCTAATTTTCGTGCAAAACAAACAAAGTTTGAGCTTCATTATGCACAAAAGTGCCAAATATGCTTAAAAAACCCTTAAAATCGCAATTTAACATGTAATTTCTAGCATATGACTATGATTTTGAATTCTAACCACTTCAACACAATAATATATCCCAAATAGTGTCGATTGTGCCAAGTTTCGTGCAAAACAAAACAAGTTTGAACTACTTTTTGCTCAAAAGTGCCTAAAACGCTTAAAAACCCTCAAAATCAAAACTTAACATGTAATTTCTAGCATATGACTATGATTTTAAATTCTAACCACTTCAACACATTAATATATTCCAAATAGTCTTGTGTGCAAAGTTTTGTGCAAAACAAACCAAGTTTGAGCTTCTTTATGCGCAAAAGTGCCCAAAACGCTTAAAAACCCTTAAATTTGTTACTTAACACGTAATTTCTAGCATATGACTATGATTTTTAATTAAAACCACTTCAACACAATAATATATACCAAATAGTGTTGTGTTCCAAATTTTATGCAAAAGAAACCAAGTTTGAGCTACTTTATGCGCAAAAGTGACTAAAACGCTTAAAAACCCGTAAAATCGCAACTAAACACGTAATTTCTAGCATATCTCTATGATTTTAAATTCTAACCACTTCAACACAATAATGTATACCAAATAGTGTTGTGTGTTAAGTTTCGTGCGAAACAAAACAAGTTTGAGCTACATTATGCGCAAAAGTGCTAAAAACGCTTAAAAACCCTTAAAATCGAAACTTAACATTTACTTTCAAGCATATTACTTTGATTTTCAATTCTAACTACTTCAACACAATAATAAATACCAAATAGTTTTGTGTGCCAAGTCTCGTGCGGAACAAACGAAGTTTGAGCTACTTTGTGCGCAAAAGTGTCAAAAACACTTAAAAATCCTTAAAATCGCAACTTAACATGTAATTTCTAGCATATGACTAGGATTTTCAATTCTAACCACTTCAACACAATTATAATATACCAAATAGTATTGTGTTCCAAGGTTCGTGCAAAATAAAACAAGTTTGAGCTACTTTATGCATAAAAGTGCCTAAAACGCTTAAAAAACCCGTAAAATCGCAACTTAACACGTAATTTCTAGCATATGTCTATGATTTTAAATTCTAACCACTTCAACACAATATTATATACCAAATACTGTTGTGTGCCAAGTTTCGTCCAAAATAAAACAAGTTTGAACTACTTTATGCGCAAAAGTGCCAAAAACGGTTAAAAACCCTTAAAATATAAACATAACACGTCATTTCTAGCATATGACTATGATTTTCAATTCTAAACACTTCAACACAATAATATATAACAAATAGTGTTGTGTGCCAAGTTTCGTGCAAAACAAAACAAGTTTGTGCTACTTTATGTGCAAAAGTGCTAAAAACGCTTAAAAACCCTTAAAATCGCAACTTAACATGTAATTTCAAGCATATTACTTTGATTTTCAATTCTAACTACTTCAACACAATAATAAATACCAAATAGTTTTGTGTGCCAAGTCTCGTGCAGAACAAATGAAGTTTGAGCTACTTTGTGCGCAAAAGTGCCAAAAACGCTTAAAAATCCTTAAAATCGCAACTTAACATGTAATTTCTAGCATATGACTAGGATTTTCAATTCTAACCACTTCAACACAATTATAATACACGAAATAGTGTTGTGTGCCAAGTTTCGTGCAAAATAAAACAAGTTTGAGCTACTTTATGCACAAAAGTGCCTAAAACGCTTAAAAACCCGTAAAATCGCAACTTAACACGTAATTTCTAGCATATGTCTATGATTTTCAATTCTAACCACTTCAAAATAATATTATATTTCAAATAGTGTTGTGTGCCAAGTTTCGTCCAAAACAAAACAAGTTTGAACTACTTTATGCGCAAAAAGTGTCAAAAACGCTTAAAAACTCTTAAAATATCAACTTAACACGTCATTTCTAGCACAGGACTATGATTTTCAATTCTAACCACTTCAACACAGTAATATATACCAAATAGTGTTGTGTGCCATGTTTCGTGCAAAACAAACCAAGTTTGAGCTACTTTTTGCACAAAAGTGCCAAAAAAAGCTTAAAACCCTTAAAATCGCAACTTAACATGTAATTTCTTGCATATCACTTTGATTTATAATTCTTACAGTTTCAACACAATAATAGATACCAAATAGTGTGTTGTGCTAATTTTCGTGCAAAACAAACCAAGTTTGAGCTACATTATGCACAAAATCGCAATTTAACATGTAATTTCTAGCATATGACTATGATGTTTGAATTCTAACCACTTCAACACAATAATATATCCCAAATAGTGTCGTGTGCCAAGTTTTCGTGCAAAACAAAACAAGTTTGAACTACTAGTTTCGTGCAAAACAAAACAAGTTTGAACTACTTTTTGCTCAAAAGTGCCTAAAACGCTTAAAAACCCTCAAAATCAAAACTTAACATGTAATTTCTAGCATATGACTATGATTTTAAATTCTAACCACTTCAACACATTAATATATTCCAAATAGTCTTGTGTGCAATGTTTTGTGCAAAACAAACCAAGTTTGAGCTTCTTTATGCGCAAAAGTGCCCAAAACGCTTAAAAACCCTTAAATTTGTTACTTAACACGTAATTTCTAGCATATGACTATGATTTTTAATTCAAACCACTTCAACACAATAATATATACCAAATAGTGTTGTGTTCCAAATTTTATGCAAAAGAAACCAAGTTTGAGCTACTTTATGCGCAAAAGTGACTAAAACGCTTAAAAACCCGTAAAATCGCAACTAAACACGTAATTTCTAGCATATCTCTATGATTTTAAATTCTAACCACTTCAACACAATAATGTATACCAAATAGTGTTGTGTGTTAAGTTTCGTGCGAAACAAAACAAGTTTGAGCTACTTTATGCGCAAAAGTGCTAAAAACGCTTAAAAACCCTTAAAATCGAAACTTAACATTTACTTTCAAGCATATTACTTTGATTTTCAATTCTAACTACTTCAACACAATAATAAATACCAAATAGTTTTGTGTGCCAAGTCTCGTGCGGAACAAACGAAGTTTGAGCTACTGTGTGCGCAAAAGTGTCAAAAACACTTAAAAATCCTTAAAATCGCAACTTAACATGTAATTTCTAGCATATGACTAGGATTTTCAATTCTAACCACTTCAACACAATTATAATATACCAAATAGTATTGTGTTCCAAGGTTCGTGCAAAATAAAACAAGTTTGAGCTACTTTATGCATAAAAGTGCCTAAAACGCTTAAAAACCCGTAAAATCGCAACTTAACACGTAATTTCTAGCATATGTCTATGATTTTAAATTCTAACCACTTCAACACAATATTATATACCAAATACTGTTGTGTGCCAAGTTTCGTCCAAAATAAAACAAGTTTGAACTACTTTATGCGCAAAAGTGCAAAAAACGGTTAAAAACCCTTAAAATATAAACATAACACGTCATTTCTAGCATATGACTATGATTTTCAATTCTAAACACTTCAACACAATAATATATACCAAATAGTGTTGTGTGCCAAGTTTCGTGCAAAACAAAACAAGTTTGTGCTACTTTATGTGCAAAAGTGCTAAAAACGCTTAAAAACCCTTAAAATCGCAACTTAACATGTAATTTCAAGCATATTGCTTTGATTTTCAATTCTAACTACTTCAACACAATAATAAATACCAAATAGTTTTGTGTGCCAAGTCTCGTGCAGAACAAATGAAGTTTGAGCTACTTTGTGCGCAAAAGTGCCAAAAACGCTTAAAAATCCTTAAAATCGCAACTTAACATGTAATTTCTAGCATATGACTAGGATTTTCAATTCTAACCACTTCAACACAATTATAATACACGAAATAGTGTTGTGTGCCAAGTTTCGTGCAAAATAAAACAAGTTTGAGCTACTTTATGCACAAAAGTGCCTAAAACGCTTAAAAAACCCGTAAAATCGCAACTTAACAAGTAATTTCTAGCATATGTATATGATTTTCAATTCTAACCACTTCAACAAAATATTATATTTCAAATAGTGTTGTGTGCCAAGTTTCGTCCAAAACAAAACAAGTTTGAACTACTTTATGCGCAAAAGTGTCAAAAACGCTTAAAAACCCTTAAAATATCAACTTAACACGTCATTTCTAGCACAGGACTATGATTTTCAATTCTAACCACTTCAACACAATAATATATACCAAATAGTGTTGTGTGCCAAGTTTCGTGCAAAACAAACCAAGTTTGAGCTACTTTTTGCACAAAAGTGCCAAAAAAAGCTTAAAATCCTTAAAATCGCAACTTAACATGTAATTTCTAGCATATCACTTTGATTTATAATTCTTACAGTTTCAACACAATAATAGATACCAAATAGTGTGTTGTGCTAATTTTCGTGCAAAACAAACCAAGTTTGAGCTACATTATGCACAAAAGTGCCAAATATGCTTAAAAACCCTTAAAATCGCAATTGAACATGTAATTTCTAGCATATGACTATGATTTTGAATTCTAACCACTTCAACACAATAATATATCCCAAATAGTGTCGTGTGCCAAGTTTCGTGCAAAACAAAACAAGTTTGAACTACTTTTTGCTCAAAAGTGCCTAAAACGCTTAAAAACCCTCAAAATCAAAACTTAACATGTAATTTCTAGCATATGACTATGATTTTAAATTCTAACCACTTCAACACATTAATATATATTCCAAATAGTCTTGTGTGCAAAGTTTTGTGCAAAACAAACCAAGTTTGAGCTTCTTTATGCGCAAAAGTGCCCAAAACGCTTAAAAACCCTTAAATTTGTTACTTAACACGTAATTTCTAGCATATGACTATGATTTTTAATTCAAACCACTTCAACACAATAATATATACCAAATAGTGTTGTGTTCCAAATTTTATGCAAAAGAAACCAAATTTGAGCTACTTTATGCGCAAAAGTGACTAAAACGCTTAAAAACCCGTAAAATCGCAACTAAACACGTAATTTCTAGCATATCTCTATGATTTTAAATTCTAACCACTTCAACACAATAATGTACACCAAATAGTGTTGTGTGTTAAGTTTCGTGCGAAACAAAACAAGTTTGAGCTACTTTATGCGCAAAAGTGCTAAAAACGCTTAAAAACCCTTAAAATCGAAACTTAACATTTAATTTCAAGCATATTACTTTGATTTTCAATTCTAACTACTTCAACACAATAATAAATACCAAATAGTTTTGTGTGCCAAGTCTCGTGCGGAACAAACGAAGTTTGAGCTACTTTGTGCGCAAAAGTGTCAAAAACACTTAAAAATCCTTAAAATCGCAACTTAACATGTAATTTCTTGCATATGACTAGGATTTTCAATTCTAACCACTTCAACACAATTATAATATACCAAATAGTATTGTGTTCCAAGGTTCGTGCAAAATAAAACAAGTTTGAGCTACTTTATGCATAAAAGTGCCTAAAACGCTTAAAAACCCGTAAAATCGCAACTTAACACGTAATTTCTAGCATATGTCTATGATTTTCAATTCTAACCACTTCAACACAATATTATATACCAAATACTGTTGTGTGCCAAGTTTCGTCCAAAATAAAACAAGTTTGAACTACTTTATGCGCAAAAGTGCCAAAAACGGTTAAAAACCCTTAAAATATCAACATAACACGTCATTTCTAGCATATGACTATGATTTTCAATTCTAACCACTTCAACACAATAATATATACCAAATAGTGTTGTGTGCCAAGTTTCGTGCAAAACAAAACAAGTTGTGTGCCTAAAACGCTTAAAAACCCTCAAAATCAAAACTTAACATGTAATTTCTAGCATATGACTATGATTTTAAATTCTAACCACTTCAACACATTAATATATTCCAAATAGTCTTGTGTGCAAAGTTTTGTGCAAAACAAACCAAGTTTGAGCTTCTTTATGCGCAAAAGTGCCCAAAACGCTTAAAAACCCTTAAATTTGTTACTTAACACGTAATTTCTAGCATATGACTATGATTTTTAATTCAAACCACTTCAACACAATAATATATACCAAATAGTGTTGTGTTCCAAATTTTATGCAAAAGAAACCAAGTTTGAGCTACTTTATGCGCAAAAGTGACTAAAACGCTTAAAAACCCGTAAAATCGCAACTAAACACGTAATTTCTAGCATATCTCTATGATTTTAAATTCTAACCACTTCAACACAATAATGTATACCAAATAGTGTTGTGTGTTAAGTTTCGTGCGAAACAAAACAAGTTTGAGCTACTTTATGCGCAAAAGTGCTAAAAACGCTTAAAAACCCTTAAAATCGAAACTTAACATTTACTTTCAAGCATATTACTTTGATTTTCAATTCTAACTACTTCAACACAATAATAAATACCAAATAGTTTTGTGTGCCAAGTCTCGTGCGGAACAAACGAAGTTTGAGCTACTGTGTGCGCAAAAGTGTCAAAAACACTTAAAAATCCTTAAAATCGCAACTTAACATGTAATTTCTAGCATATGACTAGGATTTTCAATTCTAACCACTTCAACACAATTATAATATACCAAATAGTATTGTGTTCCAAGGTTCGTGCAAAATAAAACAAGTTTGAGCTACTTTATGCATAAAAGTGCCTAAAACGCTTAAAAACCCGTAAAATCGCAACTTAACACGTAATTTCTAGCATATGTCTATGATTTTAAATTCTAACCACTTCAACACAATATTATATACCAAATACTGTTGTGTGCCAAGTTTCGTCCAAAATAAAACAAGTTTGAACTACTTTATGCGCAAAAGTGCAAAAAACGGTTAAAAACCCTTAAAATATAAACATAACACGTCATTTCTAGCATATGACTATGATTTTCAATTCTAAACACTTCAACACAATAATATATACCAAATAGTGTTGTGTGCCAAGTTTCGTGCAAAACAAAACAAGTTTGTGCTACTTTATGTGCAAAAGTGCTAAAAACGCTTAAAAACCCTTAAAATCGCAACTTAACATGTAATTTCAAGCATATTGCTTTGATTTTCAATTCTAACTACTTCAACACAATAATAAATACCAAATAGTTTTGTGTGCCAAGTCTCGTGCAGAACAAATGAAGTTTGAGCTACTTTGTGCGCAAAAGTGCCAAAAACGCTTAAAAATCCTTAAAATCGCAACTTAACATGTAATTTCTAGCATATGACTAGGATTTTCAATTCTAACCACTTCAACACAATTATAATACACGAAATAGTGTTGTGTGCCAAGTTTCGTGCAAAATAAAACAAGTTTGAGCTACTTTATGCACAAAAGTGCCTAAAACGCTTAAAAACCCCGTAAAATCGCAACTTAACAAGTAATTTCTAGCATATGTATATGATTTTCAATTCTAACCACTTCAACAAAATATTATATTTCAAATAGTGTTGTGTGCCAAGTTTCGTCCAAAACAAAACAAGTTTGAACTACTTTATGCGCAAAAGTGTCAAAAACGCTTAAAAACCCTTAAAATATCAACTTAACACGTCATTTCTAGCACAGGACTATGATTTTCAATTCTAACCACTTCAACACAATAATATATACCAAATAGTGTTGTGTGCCAAGTTTCGTGCAAAACAAACCAAGTTTGAGCTACTTTTTGCACAAAAGTGCCAAAAAAAGCTTAAAATCCTTAAAATCGCAACTTAACATGTAATTTCTAGCATATCACTTTGATTTATAATTCTTACAGTTTCAACACAATAATAGATACCAAATAGTGTGTTGTGCTAATTTTCGTGCAAAACAAACCAAGTTTGAGCTACATTATGCACAAAAGTGCCAAATATGCTTAAAAACCCTTAAAATCGCAATTGAACATGTAATTTCTAGCATATGACTATGATTTTGAATTCTAACCACTTCAACACAATAATATATCCCAAATAGTGTCGTGTGCCAAGTTTCGTGCAAAACAAAACAAGTTTGAACTACTTTTTGCTCAAAAGTGCCTAAAACGCTTAAAAACCCTCAAAATCAAAACTTAACATGTAATTTCTAGCATATGACTATGATTTTAAATTCTAACCACTTCAACACATTAATATATATTCCAAATAGTCTTGTGTGCAAAGTTTTGTGCAAAACAAACCAAGTTTGAGCTTCTTTATGCGCAAAAGTGCCCAAAACGCTTAAAAACCCTTAAATTTGTTACTTAACACGTAATTTCTAGCATATGACTATGATTTTTAATTCAAACCACTTCAACACAATAATATATACCAAATAGTGTTGTGTTCCAAATTTTATGCAAAAGAAACCAAATTTGAGCTACTTTATGCGCAAAAGTGACTAAAACGCTTAAAAACCCGTAAAATCGCAACTAAACACGTAATTTCTAGCATATCTCTATGATTTTAAATTCTAACCACTTCAACACAATAATGTACACCAAATAGTGTTGTGTGTTAAGTTTCGTGCGAAACAAAACAAGTTTGAGCTACTTTATGCGCAAAAGTGCTAAAAACGCTTAAAAACCCTTAAAATCGAAACTTAACATTTAATTTCAAGCATATTACTTTGATTTTCAATTCTAACTACTTCAACACAATAATAAATACCAAATAGTTTTGTGTGCCAAGTCTCGTGCGGAACAAACGAAGTTTGAGCTACTTTGTGCGCAAAAGTGTCAAAAACACTTAAAAATCCTTAAAATCGCAACTTAACATGTAATTTCTTGCATATGACTAGGATTTTCAATTCTAACCACTTCAACACAATTATAATATACCAAATAGTATTGTGTTCCAAGGTTCGTGCAAAATAAAACAAGTTTGAGCTACTTTATGCATAAAAGTGCCTAAAACGCTTAAAAACCCGTAAAATCGCAACTTAACACGTAATTTCTAGCATATGTCTATGATTTTCAATTCTAACCACTTCAACACAATATTATATACCAAATACTGTTGTGTGCCAAGTTTCGTCCAAAATAAAACAAGTTTGAACTACTTTATGCGCAAAAGTGCCAAAAACGGTTAAAAACCCTTAAAATATCAACATAACACGTCATTTCTAGCATATGACTATGATTTTCAATTCTAACCACTTCAACACAATAATATATACCAAATAGTGTTGTGTGCCAAGTTTCGTGCAAAACAAAACAAGTTGTGTGCCTAAAACGCTTAAAAACCCTCAAAATCAAAACTTAACATGTAATTTCTAGCATATGACTATGATTTTAAATTCTAACCACTTCAACACATTAATATATTCCAAATAGTCTTGTGTGCAAAGTTTTGTGCAAAACAAACCAAGTTTGAGCTTCTTTATGCGCAAAAGTGCCCAAAACGCTTAAAAACCCTTAAATTTGTTACTTAACACGTAATTTCTAGCATATGACTATGATTTTTAATTCAAACCACTTCAACACAATAATATATACCAAATAGTGTTGTGTTCCAAATTTTATGCAAAAGAAACCAAGTTTGAGCTACTTTATGCGCAAAAGTGACTAAAACGCTTAAAAAACCCGTAAAATCGCAACTAAACACGTAATTTCTAGCATATCTCTATGATTTTAAATTCTAACCACTTCAACACAATAATGTATACCAAATAGTGTTGTGTGTTAAGTTTCGTGCGAAACAAAACAAGTTTGAGCTACTTTATGCGCAAAAGTGCTAAAAACGCTTAAAAACCCTTAAAATCGAAACTTAACATTTACTTTCAAGCATATTACTTTGATTTTCAATTCTAACTACTTCAACACAATAATAAATACCAAATAGTTTTGTGTGCCAAGTCTCGTGCGGAACAAACGAAGTTTGAGCTACTTTGTGCGCAAAAGTGTCAAAAACACTTAAAAATCCTTAAAATCGGAACTTAACATGTAATTTCTAGCATATGACTAGGATTTTCAATTCTAACCACTTCAACACAATTATAATATACCAAATAGTATTGTGTTCCAAGGTTCGTGCAAAATAAAACAAGTTTGAGCTACTTTATGCATAAAAGTGCCTAAAACGCTTAAAAACCCGTAAAATCGCAACTTAACACGTAATTTCTAGCATATGTCTATGATTTTCAATTCTAACCACTTCAACATAATATTATATTTCAAATAGTGTTGTGTGCCAAGTTTCGTCCAAAAGAAAACAAGTTTGAACTACTTTATGCGCAAAAGTGTCAAAAACGCTTAAAAACCCTTAAAATATCAACTTAACACGTCATTTCTAGCACAGGACTATGATTTTCAATTCTAACCACTTCAACACAATAATATATACCAAATAGTGTTGTGTGCCAAGTTTCGTGCAAAACAAACCAAGTTTGAGCTACTTTTTGCACAAAAGTGCCAAAAAAAGCTTAAAATCCTTAAAATCGCAACTTAACATGTAATTTCTAGCATATCACTTTGATTTATAATTCTTACAGTTTCAACACAATAATAGATACCAAATAGTGTGTTGTGCTAATTTTCGTGCAAAACAAACCAAGTTTGAGCTACATTATGCACAAAAGTGCCAAATATGCTTAAAAACCCTTAAAATCGCAATTGAACATGTAATTTCTAGCATATGACTATGATTTTGAATTCTAACCACTTCAACACAATAATATATCCCAAATAGTGTCGTGTGCCAAGTTTCGTGCAAAACAAAACAAGTTTGAACTACTTTTTGCTCAAAAGTGCCTAAAACGCTTAAAAACCCTCAAAATCAAAACTTAACATGTAATTTCTAGCATATGACTATGATTTTAAATTCTAACCACTTCAACACATTAATATATATTCCAAATAATCTTGTGTGCAAAGTTTTGTGCAAAACAAACCAAGTTTGAGCTTCTTTATTGCGCAAAAGTGCCCAAAACGCTTAAAAACCCTTAAATTTGTTACTTAACACGTAATTTCTAGCATATGACTATGATTTTTAATTCAAACCACTTCAACACAATAATATATACCAAATAGTGTTGTGTTCCAAATTTTATGCAAAAGAAACCAAATTTGAGCTACTTTATGCGCAAAAGTGACTAAAACGCTTAAAAACCCGTAAAATCGCAACTAAACACGTAATTTCTAGCATATCTCTATGATTTTAAATTCTAACCACTTCAACACAATAATGTATACCAAATAGTGTTGTGTGTTAAGTTTCGTGCGAAACAAAACAAGTTTGAGCTACTTTATGCGCAAAAGTGCTAAAAACGCTTAAAAACCCTTAAAATCGAAACTTAACATTTAATTTCAAGCATATTACTTTGATATTCAATTCTAACTACTTCAACACAATAATAAATACCAAATAGTTTTGTGTGCCAAGTCTCGTGCGGAACAAACGAAGTTTGAGCTACTTTGTGCGCAAAAGTGTCAAAAACACTTAAAAATCCTTAAAATCGCAACTTAACATGTAATTTCTTGCATATGACTAGGATTTTCAATTCTAACCACTTCAACACAATTATAATATACCAAATAGTATTGTGTTCCAAGGTTCGTGCAAAATAAAACAAGTTTGAGCTACTTTATGCATAAAAGTGCCTAAAACGCTTAAAAACCCGTAAAATCGCAACTTAACACGTAATTTCTAGCATATGTCTATGATTTTCAATTCTAACCACTTCAACACAATATTATATACCAAATACTGTTGTGTGCCAAGTTTCGTCCAAAATAAAACAAGTTTGAACTACTTTATGCGCAAAAGTGCCAAAAACGGTTAAAAACCCTTAAAATATCAACATAACACGTCATTTCTAGCATATGACTATGATTTTCAATTCTAACCACTTCAACACAATAATATATACCAAATAGTGTTGTGTGCCAAGTTTCGTGCAAAACAAAACAAGTTTGTGCTACTTTATGTGCAAAAGTGCTAAAAATGCTTAAAAACCCTTAAAATCGCAACTTAACATTCAATTTCAAGCATATTACTTTGATTTTCAACTCTAACTACTTCAACACAATAATAAATACCAAATAGTTTTGTGTGCCAAGTCTCGTGCAGAACAAATGAAGTTTGAGCTACTTTGTGCGCAAAAGTGCCAAAAACGCTTAAAAATCCTTAAAATCGCAACTTAACATGTAATTTCTAGCATATGACTAGGATTTTCAATTCTAACCACTTCAACACAATTATAATACACGAAATAGTGTTGTGTGCCAAGTTTCGTGCAAAATAAAACAAGTTTGAGCTACTTTATGCACAAAAGTGCCTAAAACGCTTAAAAACCCGTAAAATCGCAACTTAACACGTAATTTCTAGCATATGTCTATGATTTTCAATTCTAACCACTTCAAAATAATATTATATTTCAAATAGTGTTGTGTGCCAAGTTTCGTCCAAAACAAAACAAGTTTGAACTACTTTATGCGCAAAAGTGTCAAAAACGCTTAAAAACCCTTAAAATATCAACTTAACACGTCATTTCTAGCACAGGACTATGATTTTCAATTCTAACCACTTCAACACAATAATATATACCAAATAGTGTTGTGTGCCAAGTTTCGTGCAAAACAAACCAAGTTTGAGCTACTTTTTGCACAAAAGTGCCAAAAAAAGCTTAAAAACCCTTAAAATCGCAACTTAACATGTAATTTCTAGCATATCACTTTGATTTATAATTCTTACAGTTTCAACACAATAATAGATACCAAATAGTGTGTTGTGCTAATTTTCGTGCAAAACAAACCAAGTTTGAGCTACATTATGCACAAAAGTGCCAAATATGCTTAAAAACCCTTAAAATCGCAATTTAACATGTAATTTCTAGCATATGACTATGATTTTAAATTCTAACCACTTCAACACAATAATATATCCCAAATAATGTCGTGTGCCAAGTTTCGTGCAAAACAAAACAAGTTTGAACTACTTTTTGCTCAAAAGTGCCTAAAACGCTTAAAAACCCTTAAAATCAAAACATAACATGTAATTTCTAGCATATGACTATGATTTTAAATTCTAACCACTTCAACACATTAATATATATTCCAAATAGTCTTGTGTGCAAAGTTTTGTGCAAAACAAACCAAGTTTGAGCTTCTTTATGCGCAAAAGTGCCCAAAACGCTTAAAAACCCTTAAATTTGTTACTTAACACGTAATTTCTAGCATATGACTATGATTTTTAATTCAAACCACTTCAACACAATAATATATATACCAAATAGTGTTGTGTTCCAAATTTTATGCAAAAGAAACCAAGTTTGAGCTACTTTATGCGCAAAAGTGACTAAAACGCTTAAAAACCCGTAAAATCGCAACTAAACACGTAATTTCTAGCATATCTCTATGATTTTAAATTCTAACCACTTCAACACAATAATGTATACCAAATAGTGTTGTGTGTTACGTTTCGTGCGAAACAAACCAAGTTTGAGCTACTTTATGCGCAAAAGTGCTAAAAAACGCTTAAAAACCCTTAAAATCGAAACTTAACATTTAATTTCAAGCATATTACTTTGATTTTCAATTCTAACTACTTCAACACAATAATAAATACCAAATAGTTTTGTGTGCCAAGTCTCGTGCAGAACAAACGAAGTTTGAGCTACTTTATGCGCAAAAGTGTCAAAAACACTTAAAAATCCTTAAAATCGCAACTTAACATGTAATTTCTAGCATATGACTAGGATTTTCAATTCTAACCACTTCAACACAATTATAATATACCAAATAGTATTGTGTGCCAATGTTCGTGCAATATAAAACAAGTTTGAGCTACTTTATGCATAAAAGTGCCTAAAACGCTTAAAAACCCGTAAAATAGCAACTTAACACGTAATTTCTAGCATATGTCTATGATTTTCAATTCTAACCACTTCAACACGATATTATATACCAAATACTGTTGTGTGCCAACTTTCGTCCAAAATAAAACAAGTTTGAACTACTTTATGCGCAAAAGTGCCAAAAACGGTTAAAAACCCTTAAAATATCAACATAACACGTCATTTCTAGCATATGACTATGATTTTCAATTCTAACCACTTCAACACAATAATATATACCAAATAGTGTTGTGTGCCAAGTTTCGTGCAAAACAAAACAAGTTTGTGCTACTTTATGTGCAAAAGTGCTAAAAACGCTTAAAAACCCTTAAAATCGCAACTTAACATGTAATTTCAAGCATATTACTTTGATTTTCAATTCTAACTACTTCAACACAATAATAAATACCAAATAGTTTTGTGTGCCAAGTCTCGTGCAGAACAAATGAAGTTTGAGCTACTTTGTGCGCAAAAGTGCCAAAAACGCTTAAAAATCCTTAAAATCGCAACTTAACATGTAATTTCTAGCATATGACTAGGATTTTCAATTCTAACCACTTCAACACAATTATAATACACGAAATAGTGTTGTGTGCCAAGTTTCGTGCAAAATAAAACAAGTTTGAGCTACTTTATGCACAAAAGTGCCTAAAACGCTTAAAACCCGTAAAATCGCAACTTAACACGTAATTTCTAGCATATGTCTATGATTTTCAATTCTAACCACTTCAACATAATATTATATTTCAAATAGTGTTGTGTGCCAAGTTTCGTCCAAAACAAAACAAGTTTGAACTACTTTATGCGCAAAAGTGTCAAAAACGCTTAAAAACCCTTAAAATATCAACTTAACACGTCATTTCTAGCACAGGACTATGATTTTCAATTCTAACCACTTCAACACAATAATATATACCAAATAGTGTTGTGTGCCAAGTTTCGTGCAAAACAAACCAAGTTTGAGCTACTTTTTGCACAAAAGTGCCAAAAAAAGCTTACAAACCCTTAAAATTGCAACTTAACATGTAATTTCGAGCATATCACTTTGATTTATAATTCTTACAGTTTCAACACAATAATAGATACCAAATAGTGTGTTGTGCTAATTTTCGTGCAAAACAAACCAAGTTTGAGCTACATTATGCACAAAAGTGCCAAATATGCTTAAAAACCCTTAAAATCGCAATTTAACATGTATTCTAGCATATGACTATGATTTTGAATTCTAACCACTTCAACACAATAATATATCCCAAATAGTGTCGTGTGCCATGTTTCGTGCAAAACAAAACAAGTTTGAACTACTTTTTGCTCAAAAGTGCCTAAAACGCTTAAAAACCCTCAAAATCAAAACTTAACATGTAATTTCTAGCATATGACTATGATTTTAAATTCTAACCACTTCAACACATTAATATATATTCCAAATAGTCTTGTGTGCAAAGTTTTGTGCAAAACAAACCAAGTTTGAGCTTCTTTATGCGCAAAAGTGCCCAAAACGCTTAAAAACCCTTAAATTTGTTACTTAACACGTAATTCTAGCATATGACTATGATTTTTAATTCAAACCACTTCAACACAATAATATATACCAAATAGTGTTGTGTTCCAAATTTTATGCAAAAGAAACCAAGTTTGAGCTACTTTATGCGCAAAAGTGACTAAAACGCTTAAAAACCCGTAAAATCGCAACTAAACACGTAATTTCTAGCATATCTCTATGATTTTAAATTCTAACCACTTCAACACAATAATGTATACCAAATAGTGTTGTGTGTTAAGTTTCGTGCGAAACAAACCAAGTTTGAGCTACTTTATGCGCAAAAGTGCTAAAAACGCTTAAAAACCCTTAAAATCGAAACTTAACATTTAATTTCAAGCATATTACTTTGATTTTCAATTCTAACTACTTCAACACAATAATAAATACCAAATAGTTTTGTGTGCCAAGTCTCGTGCAGAACAAACGAAGTTTGAGCTACTTTATGCGCAAAAGTGTCAAAAACACTTAAAAATCCTTAAAATCGCAACTTAACATGTAATTTCTAGCATATGACTAGGATTTTCAATTCTAACCACTTCAACACAATTATAATATACCAAATAGTATTGTGTGCCAATGTTCGTGCAATATAAAACAAGTTTGAGCTACTTTATGCATAAAAGTGCCTAAAACGCTTAAAAACCCGTAAAATAGCAACTTAACACGTAATTTCTAGCATATGTCTATGATTTTCAATTCTAACCACTTCAACACGATATTATATACCAAATACTGTTGTGTGCCAACTTTCGTCCAAAATAAAACAAGTTTGAACTTCTTTATGCGCAAAAGTGCCAAAAACGGTTAAAAACCCTTAAAATATCAACATAACACGTCATTTCTAGCATATGACTATGATTTTCAATTCTAACCACTTCAACACAATAATATATACCAAATAGTGTTGTGTGCCAAGTTTCGTGCAAAACAAAACAAGTTTGTGCTACTTTATGTGCAAAAGTGCTAAAAACGCTTAAAAACCCTTAAAATCGCAACTTAACATGTAATTTCAAGCATATTACTTTGATTTTCAATTCTAACTACTTCAACACAATAATAAATACCAAATAGTTTTGTGTGCCAAGTCTCGTGCAGAACAAATGAAGTTTGAGCTACTTTGTGCGCAAAAGTGCCAAAAACGCTTAAAAATCCTTAAAATCGCAACTTAACATGTAATTTCTAGCATATGACTAGGATTTCAATTCTAACCACTTCAACACAATTATAATACACGAAATAGTGTTGTGTGCCAAGTTTCGTGCAAAATAAAACAAGTTTGAGCTACTTTATGCACAAAAGTGCCTAAAACGCTTAAAAACCCGTAAAATCGCAACTTAACACGTAATTTCTAGCATATGTCTATGATTTTCAATTCTAACCACTTCAACATAATATTATATTTCAAATAGTGTTGTGTGCCAAGTTTCGTCCAAAACAAAACAAGTTTGAACTACTTTATGCGCAAAAGTGTCAAAAACGCTTAAAAACCCTTAAAATATCAACTTAACACGTCATTTCTAGCACAGGACTATGATTTCAATTCTAACCACTTCAACACAATAATATATACCAAATAGTGTTGTGTGCCAAGTTTCGTGCAAAACAAACCAAGTTTGAGCTACTTTTTGCACAAAAGTGCCAAAAAAAAGCTTACAAACCCTTAAAATTGCAACTTAACATGTAATTTCGAGCATATCACTTTGATTTATAATTCTTACAGTTTCAACACAATAATAGATACCAAATAGTGTGTTGTGCTAATTTTCGTGCAAAACAAACCAAGTTTGAGCTACATTATGCACAAAAGTGCCAAATAGCTTAAAAACCCTTAAAATCGCAATTTAACATGTATTTCTAGCATATGACTATGATTTTGAATTCTAACCACTTCAACACAATAATATATCCCAAATAGTGTCGTGTGCCATGTTTCGTGCAAAACAAAACAAGTTTGAACTACTTTTTGCTCAAAAGTGCCTAAAACGCTTAAAAACCCTCAAAATCAAAACTTAACATGTAATTTCTAGCATATGACTATGATTTTAAATTCTAACCACTTCAACACATTAATATATATTCCAAATAGTCTTGTGTGCAAAGTTTTGTGCAAAACAAACCAAGTTTGAGCTTCTTTATGCGCAAAAGTGCCCAAAACGCTTAAAAACCCTTAAATTTGTTACTTAACACGTAATTTCTAGCATATGACTATGATTTTTAATTCAAACCACTTCAACACAATAATATATACCAAATAGTGTTGTGTTCCAAATTTTATGCAAAAGAAACCAAGTTTGAGCTACTTTATGCGCAAAAGTGACTAAAACGCTTAAAAACCCGTAAAATCGCAACTAAACACGTAATTTCTAGCATATCTCTATGATTTTAAATTCTAACCACTTCAACACAATAATGTATACCAAATAGTGTTGTGTGTTAAGTTTCGTGCGAAACAAAAACAAGTTTGAGCTACTTTATGCGCAAAAGTGCTAAAAACGCTTAAAAACCCTTAAAATCGAAACTTAACATTTAATTTCAAGCATATTACTTTGATTTTCAATTCTAACTACTTCAACACAATAATAAATACCAATAGTTTTTGTGTGCCAAGTCTCGTGCGGAACAAACGAAGTTTGAGCTACTTTGTGCGCAAAAGTGTCAAAAACACTTAAAAATCCTTAAAATCGCAACTTAACATGTAATTTCTAGCATATGACTAGGATTTTCAATTCTAACCACTTCAACACAATTATAATATACCAAATAGTATTGTGTTCCAAGGTTCGTGCAAAATAAAACAAGTTTGAGCTACTTTATGCATAAAAGTGCCTAAAACGCTTAAAAACCCGTAAAATCGCAACTTAACACGTAATTTCTAGCATATGTCTATGATTTTAAATTCTAACCACTTCAACACAATATTATATACCAAATACTGTTGTGTGCCAAGTTTCGTCCAAAATAAAACAAGTTTGAACTACTTTATGCGCAAAAGTGCCAAAAACGGTTAAAAACCCTTAAAATATCAACATAACACGTCATTTCTAGCATATGACTATGATTTTCAATTCTAAACACTTCAACACAATAATATATACCAAATAGTGTTGTGTGCCAAGTTTCGTGCAAAACAAAACAAGTTTGTGCTACTTTATGTGCAAAAGTGCTAAAAACGCTTAAAAACCCTTAAAATCGCAACTTAACATGTAATTTCAAGCATATTACTTTGATTTTCAATTCTAACTACTTCAACACAATAATAAATACCAAATAGTTTTGTGTGCCAAGTCTCGTGCAGAACAAATGAAGTTTGAGCTACTTTGTGCGCAAAAGTGCCAAAAACGCTTAAAAATCCTTAAAATCGCAACTTAACATGTAATTTCTAGCATATGACTAGGATTTTCAATTCTAACCACTTCAACACAATTATAATACACGAAATAGTGTTGTGTGCCAAGTTTCGTGCAAAATAAAACAAGTTTGAGCTACTTTATGCACAAAAGTGCCTAAAACGCTTAAAAACCCGTAAAATCGCAACTTAACACGTAATTTCTAGCATATGTATATGATTTTCAATTCTAACCACTTCAACATAATATTATATTTCAAATAGTGTTGTGTGCCAAGTTTCGTCCAAAACAAAACAAGTTTGAACTACTTTATGCGCAAAAGTGTCAAAAACGCTTAAAAACCCTTAAAATATCAACTTAACACGTCATTTCTAGCACAGGACTATGATTTTCAATTCTAACCACTTCAACACAATATATATACCAAATAGTGTTGTGTGCCAAGTTTCGTGCAAAACAAACCAAGTTTGAGCTACTTTTATGCACAAAAAG
>NC_080052.1:100690-126262 GCF_026212465.1 Amaranthus tricolor | reverse complement strand
TGACTTTGATTTTCAATTCAAAACTTCAACACAATAATAAATACCAAATAGTTTTGTGTGCCAAGTCTCGTGCAGAACAAACGAAGTATGATGTACTTTGTGCGCAAAAGTGTCAAAACGCTTAAAAACCCTTTAATATCAACTTAACACGTCATTTCTAGCATATGACTATTATTTTCAATTCTAACCACTTCAACACAATAATATATACCAAATAGTGTTGTGTGCAAGTTTCGTGCAAAACAAACCAAGTTTGAGCTACTTTATGCGCAAAAGTGCTAAAAACGCTTAAAAACCCTTAATATCGCAACTTAACATGTAATTTCAAGCATACGACTTTGATTTTCAATTCAAAACTTCAACACAATAATAAATACCAAATAGTTTTGTGTGCCAAGTCTCGTGCAGAACAACCGAAGTATGATGTACTTTGTGCGCAAAAGTGTAAAAAACGCTTTAAAATCCTTTAAATCGCAACTTAACATGTAATTTCTAGCATATGACTAGGATTTTCAATTCTAACCACTTCAACACAATTACAATATACCAAACAGTGTTGTGTGCCAAGTTTCGTGCAAAATAAAACAAGTTTGAGCTACTTTAAGCACAAAAGTGCCTAAAACGCTTAAAAACCCGTAAAATCGAAACTTAACACGTAATTTTCTAGCATATGTCTATCATTTTCAATTCTAACCACTGAACACATTATTATATACCAAATAATGTTGTGTGCCAAGTTTCGTCCAAAATAAAACAAAAGTTTGAACTACTTTATGCGCAAAAGTGTCAAAAACGCTTAAAAACCCTTAAAATATCAACTTAACACGTCATTTCTAGCATATGACTATGATTTATAATTCTAACCACTTCAACACAATAATATATACCAAATAGTGTTGTGCTCCAAGTTTTGTGCAAAACAAACCAAGTTTGAGCTACTTTATGTACCAAAAACGCTTAAAAACCCTTAAAATCGCAACTTAACTCATACTGTGATTTTCAATTCTAACCACTTTAACACAATAATATATACCAAATAATGTTGTGTTCCAAGTTTTGTGCAAAAGAAACCAAGTTTGCGCTACTTTATGCGGAAAAGTGCCCTAAAACGCTTAAAAACCCGTAAAATCGCAACTTAACACGTAATTTCTAGCATATGTCTATGATTTTCAATTCTAACCACTTCAACACAATAATATATATCAAATAGTGTTGGGTGCCAAGTTTCGTCCAAATAAAACAAGTTTGAACTACTTTATGCGTAAAAGTGTCAAAAACGCTTAACAACCCTTAACATATCAACTTAACACGTCATTTCTAGCATATGACTATTATTTTCAATTCTAAACACTTCAACACAATAATATATACCAAATAGTGTTGTGTGCCAAGTTTGCAAAAGTGCTAAAAACGCTTAAAAACCCTTAAAATCGCAACTTAACATGTAATTTCAAGCATATGACATTGATTTTCAATTCTAACTACTTCAACACAATAATAAATACCAAATAGTTTTGTGTGCCAAGTTTCGTGCAAAACAAACCAAGTTTGAGCTACTTTATGCGCAAAAGTGCTAAAAACGCTTAAAACGCTTAAAAACCCTTAAAATCGCAACTTAACATGTAATTTCAAGCATATAACTTTGATTTTCAACTCTAACTACTTAAACACAATAATAAATACCAAATAGTTTTGTGTGCCATGTCTCGTGCAGAACAAACGAAGTATGATGTACTTTGTGCGCAAAAGTGTCAAAAACGCTTAAAAACCCTTTAGTATCAACTTAACACGTCATTTCTAGCATATGACTATTATTTTCAATTCTAACCACTTCAACACAATAATATATACCAAATAGTGTTGTGTGCAACTTTCGTGCAAAACAAACCAAGTTTGCGCAAAAGTGCTAAAAACGCTTAAAAACCCTTAATATCGCAACTTAACATGTAATTTCAAGCATATGACTTTGATTTTTCAATTCAAAACTTCAACACAATAATAAATACCAAATAGTTTTGTGTGCCAAGTCTCGTGCAGAACAAACGACTAGTATGATGTACTTTGTGCGCAAAAGTGTCAAAAACGCTTAAAAAACCCTTTAATATCAACTTAACACGTCATTTCTAGCATATGACTATTATTTTCAATTCTAACCACTTCAACACAATAATATATACCAAATAGTGTTGTGTGCAAGTTTCGTGCAAAACAAACCAAGTTTGAGCTACTTTATGCGCAAAAGTGCTAAAAACGCTTAAAAACCCTTAATATCGCAACTTAACATGTAATTTCAAGCATATGACTTTGATTTTCAATTCAAAACTTCAACACAATAATAAATACCAAATAGTTTTGTGTGCCAAGTCTCGTGCAGAACAAACGAAGTATGATGTACTTTGTGCGCAAAAGTGTAAAAAACGCTTAAAAATCCTTTAAATCGCAACTTAACATGTAATTTCTAGCATATGACTAGGGATTTTCAATTCTAACCACTTCAACACAATTACAATATACCAAACAGTGTTGTGTGCCAAGTTTCGTGCAAAATAAAACAAGTTTGAGCTACTTTAAGCACAAAAGTGCCTAAAACGCTTAAAAACCCGTAAAATCGAAACTAACACGTAATTTCTAGCATATGTCTATCATTTTCAATTCTAACCACTTGAACACATTATTATATACCAAATAATGTTGTGTGCCAAGTTTCGTCCAAAATAAAAAAAAAGTTTGAACTACTTTATGCGCAAAAGTGTCAAAAACGCTTAAAAACCCTTAAAATATCAACTTAACACGTCATTTCTAACATATGACTATGATTTATAATTCTAACCACTTCAACACAATAATATATACCAAATAGTGTTGTGCTCCAAGTTTTATGCAAAACAAACCAAGTTTGAGCTACTTTATGTACCAAAAACGCTTAAAAACCCCTTAAAATCGCAACTTAACTCATACTGTGATTTTCAATTCTAACCACTTTAACACAATAATATATACCAAATAATGTTGTGTTCCAAGTTTTGTGCAAAAGAAACCAAGTTTGCGCTACTTTATGCGGGAAAAGTGCCTAAAACGCTTAAAAACCCGTAAAATCGCAACTTAACACGTAATTTCTAGCATATGTCTATGATTTTCAATTCTAACCACTTCAACACAATAAATATGTTCAAATAGTGTTGGGTGCCAAGTTTCGTCCAAAATAAAACAAGTTTGAACTACTTTATGCGTAAAAGTGTCAAAAACGCTTAACAACCCTTAAAATATCAACTTAACACGTCATTTCTAGCATATGACTATTATTTTCAATTCTAAACACTTCAACACAATAATATATACCAAATAGTGTTGTGTGCCAAGTTTCGTGCAAAACAAACCAAGATTGAGCTACTTATGCGCAAAAGTGCTAAAAACGCTTAAAAACCCTTAAAATCGCAACTTAACATGTAATTTCAAGCATATGACATTGATTTTCAATTCTAACTACTTCAACACAATAATAAATACCAAATAGTTTTGTGTGCCAAGTCTCGTGCAGAACAAAAGAAGTATGAGCTACTTTGTGTGCAAAAGTGTCAAAAACGCTTAAAAATCCTTAAAATCGCAACTTAACATGTATTTTCTAGCATATGAGTAGGATTTTTCAATTCTAACCACTTCAACACAATTATAATATACCAAATAGAGTTGTGTGCCAAGTTTCCTGCAAAATAAAACAAGTTTGAGCTACTTTAAGCACAAAAGTGCCTAAAACGCTTAAAAACCCATAAATTCGCAACTTAACACGTAATTTCTAGCATATGTCTATCATTTTCAATTCTAACAACTTCAACACAATATTATATACCAAATAGTGTTGTGTGTCAAGTTTCGTCCAAAATAAAACAAGTTTGAACTACTTTATGCGCAAAAGTGTCAAAAAAGCTTAAAAACCCTTAAAATATCAACTTAACACGTCATTTTTAGCATATGACTATGATTTATAATTCTAACCACTTCAACACAATAATATATACCAAATAGTGTTGTGTTCCAAGTTTTGTGCAAAACAAACCAAGTTTGAGCTACTTTATGCGCAAAAGTACCAAAAACGCTTAAAAACCCTTAAAATCGCAACTTAACTCAGACTGTGATTTTCAATTCTAACAACTTTAACACAATAATATATACCAAATAGTGTTGTGTCACAAGTTTTGTGCAAAAGAAACCAAGTTTGAGCTACTTTATGCAGAAAAGTGCCTAAAACGCTTAAAAACCCGTAAAATCGCAACTTAACAGGTAATTTCTAGCATATGTCTATGATTTTCAATTCTAACCAATTCAACACAAATAATATATACCAAATAGTTTTGTGTGCCAAGTTTCGTTCAAAATAAAACAAGTTTGAACTACTTTATGCGCAAAAGTGTCAAAAACGTTTAACAACCCTTAAAATATCAACTTAACACGTCATTTTCTAGCATATGACTATTATTTTCAATTCTAAGCACTTCAACACAATAATATATACCAAATAGTGTTGTCTGCCAAGTTTCGTGCAAAACAAACCAAGTTTGAGCTACTTTATGCGCAAAAGTGCTAAAAACGCTTAAAAACCCCTTAAAATCGCAACTTAACATGTAATTTCAAGCATATAACTTTGATTTTCAATTCTAACTACTTCAACACAATAATAAATACCAAATAGTTTTGTGTGCCAAGTCTCGTTCAGAACAAACTAAGTTTGAGCTACTTTGTGCGCAAAAGTGCCAAAAACGCTTAAAAATCCTTAAAATCGCAACTTAGCATGTAATTTCTAGCATATGACTAGGATTTTCAATTCTAACCACTTCAACACAATTATAATAAACCAAATAGCATTGTGTGCCAAGTTTCGTGCAAAATAAAACAAGTTTGAGCTACTTTAAGCACAAAAGTGCCTAAAACGCTTAAAAACCCGTAAAATCGCAACTTAACGCGTAATTTCTAGCATATGTCTATCATTTTCAATTCTAACCACTTCAACACAATATTATATACCAAATAGTGTTGTGTGCCAAGTTTCGTCCAAAATAAAACAATTTTGAACTACTTTATGTGCAAAAGAGTCAAAAACGCTTAAAAACCCTTAAAATATCAACTTAAACACGTCATTTCTAGCATATGACTATGATTTATAATTCTAACCACTTCAACACAATAATATATACCAAATAGTGTTGTGTTCCATGTTTTGTGCAAAACAAACCAAGTTTGAGCTACTTTATGCGCAAAAGTACCAAAAACGCTTAAAAAACGCTTAAAATCGCAACATAACTCATACTGTGATTTTTAATTCTAACCCTCTTTAACACAATAATATATACCAAATAGTGTTGTGTCCCAAGTTTTGTGCAAAAGAAACCAAGTTTGAGCTACTTTATGCAGAAAAGTGCCTAAAACGCTTAAAAACCCGTAAAATGGCAACTTAACACGTAATTTCTAGCATATGTCTATGATTTTCAATTCTAACCACTTCAACACAAATAATATATACCAAATAGTGTTGTGTGCCAAGTTTCGTCCAAAATAAAACAAGTTTGAACTACTTTATGCGCAAAAGTGTCAAAAACGCTTAAAAACCCTTAAAATATCAACTTAACACGTCATTTCTAGCATATGACTATTATTTTCAATTCTAAGCACTTCAACACAATAATATATACCAATTAGTGTTGTGTGCCAAGTTTCGTGCCAAACAAACCAAGTTTGAGCTACTTTATGCGCAAAAGTGCTAAAAACGCTTAAAAACCCTTAAAATCGCAACTTAACATGTAATTTTAAGCATATAACTTTGATTTTTAATTCTAACTACTTCCACACAATAATAAATACCAAATAGTTTTGTGTGCCAAGTCTCGTGCAGAACAAACGAAGTATGAGCTCTTTGTGCGCAAAAGTGTCAAAAACGCTTAAAAATCAATAAAATCGCAACTTAACATTTAATTTCTAGCATATGACAAGGATTTTCAATTCTAACCACTTCAACACAATTATAATATACCAAACAGTGTTGTGTGCCAAGTTTCGTTGCAAAATAAAACAAGTTTGAGCTGCTTTAAGCACAAAAGTGCCTAAAACGCTTAAAAAACCCATAAAATCGCAACTTAACACGTAATTTCTAGCATATGTCTATCATTTTCAATTCTAACCACTTCAACACAATATTATATAACAAATAGTGTTGTGTGCCAAGTTTTTAACTACTTTATGCGCAAAAGTGTCAAAAACGCTTAAAAACCCTTAAAATACCAAATAGTTTTGTGTGCCAAGTCTCGTGAAGAACAAACTAAGTTTGAGCTACTTTATGCGCAAAAGTACCAAAAAACGCTTAAAAACCCTTAAAATCGCAACTTAACTCATACTATGATTTTCAATTCTAACCACTTCAACACAATAATATATACCCAAATAGTGTTTGTGTCCAAGTTTTTGTGCAAAAGAAACCATGTTTGAGCTACTTTATGCACAAAAGTGCTTAAAACGCTTAAAAACCCGTAAAATCGCAACTTAACACGTAATTTCTAGCATATGTCTATAATTTTAAATTCTAACCACTTCAACACAATAATATATACCAAATAGTGTTGTGTGTTATGTTTTGTGGAACACAAACCAAGTTTGAGCTACTTTATGCGCAAAAAGTGTCAAAAACGCTTAAAAACCCTTAAAATCGCAACTTAACATGTAATTTGTGGCATATGACTATGATTTTCAATTCTAACCATTTCAACACAATAATATATACAAAATAGAATTGTGTGCCATGTATCGTGCAAAACAAACCAAGTTTGAGCGACTTTCTGTGCAAAAGTGTCAAAAATGCTTAAAAACTCTTAAAATCGCAATTTAACATGTAATTTCTAGCATCTGACTAGGATTTTTCTATTCGAACCACTTCAACACAATAACATATACCAAATAGTGTTGTGTGCCAAGTTTGGAGCAAAACAAACCAAGTTCTAGCTACTTTATGCGGAAAAGTGCTAAACACGCTTAAAAACCCATAACTAGTTCAACACAATAATAAATACCAAATAGTTTTGTGTCCCCAAGTCTTGTGCAGAACAAACGAAATTTGCGCTACATTGTGCGCAAAAGTGCCAAAAACGCTTAAAAACCCTTAAAATCGCAATTTAACATGTAATTTCTAGCATATGACTATGATTTTCAATTATAATCACTTCAACACAATAATATCTAAAAAATACAATTGTGTGCCATGTTTCGTGCAAAACAAACCAAGTTTGAGCTACTTTCTGCGCAAAAAGTGCAAAAAACGCTTAAAAACCCTTAAAATCGCAAATTAACATGTAATTTCTAGCATATGACTAGGATTTTCAACTTGAACCACTTCAACACAATAACATATACAAAATAGTGTTGTGTGCCAAGTTTTGTGCAAATCAAACCAAGTTCTAGCTACTTTATGCGGAAAAGTGTTAAAAATGCTTAAAAACCCTTAAAATCGCAACTTAACATGTAATTAAAGAATATGACTTTGATTTCAATTGTCAGTACTTCAACACAATAATAGATACCAAATAGTTTTGTGTGCCAAGTCTGGTGCAGAACAAACGAAGTTTGCGCTACTTTGTGCGCAAAAGTGCCAAAAACCCTTAAAATCGCAACTTCACATGTAATTTCTAGCACATGACTAGGATTTTCAATTCTAAGCACTTCAACATTATAATATATACAAAATAGTGTTGTGTGCCAAGTTTCGTGCAAAACAAACCAAGTTTGAGCTACTTTATGCACAAAATTGCCAAAAACGCTTAAAAACCCTTAAAATCGCAATTTATCATGTAATTTCTAGCATATGACTATGATTTTCAATTCTAACAACTTCAACACAATAATATATAAAAAATACAATTGTGTGCCATGTTTCGTGCAAAACAAACCAAGTTTGAGCTACTTTCTACGCAAAAGTGCCAAAAACGCTTAAAAACCCTTAAAATCGCAACTTAACATGTAATTTCAAGCATATGACTTTGATTTCAATTCTAAGTACTTCAACACAATAATAAATACCAAATAGTTTTGTGTGCCAAGTCTGGTGCAGAACAAACGTAGTTTGCGCTACTTTGTGCGAAAAAGTGCCAAAAACCCTTAAAATCGCAACTTCACATGTAATTTCTAGCATATGACTAGGATTTTCAATTCTAAGCACTTCAACACTATAATATATACAAAAAAGTGTTGTGTGCCACGTTTTGTGCAAAACAAACCAAGTTTGAGCTACTTTATGCACAAAATTGCCAAAAACGCTTAAAAACCCCTTAAAATCGCAATTTAACATGTAATTTCTAGCATATGACTATGATTTTCAATTCTAACAACTTCAACACAATAATATATATCATATTGTGTTGTGTGCCAAGTTTAATGCAAAACAAACCAAGTTTGAACAACTTTATGCGCAAAAGTGCCAAAAACGCTAATAAACCCTTAAAATAATTACTTAACAAGTAATTTCTGGCATATGACTATGATTTTCAATTCTAACCACTTCAACACAATAATATATATTCCAAATAGTGTTGTGTTCAAAGTTTTGTGCAAAACAAACCAAGTTTGAGCTACTTTAGGCACAAAAGTAACAAAAACGTTTAAAAACCCATAAAATCGCAACTTAACTCATACTATGATTTTGTAGTCTAACCACTTCAACACAATAATATATACCAAATAGTGTTGTGTTCCATGTTTTGTGCAAAAGAAACCATGTTTGAGCTACTTTATGCACAAAAGTGCCTAAAACGCATAAAAACCCGTAAAATCGCAACTTAACACGTAATTTCTAGCATATGTCTATGATTTCAAATTCTAACCACTTCAACACAATAATGTATACCAAATTGTGTTGTGTGTTATGTTTCGTGCAAAACAAACAAAGTTTGAGCTACTTTATGCACTTAAAATCGCAACTTAAAATGTAATTTCTGGCATATCACTATGATTTTCAATTCTAACACTTCAACACAATAATATATACAAAATATGATTGTGTGCCATGTTTCGTGCAAAACAAACCAACGTTGAGCTACTTTCTGCGCAAAAGTGCCAAAAACGATTAAAAACCCTTAAAATCTCAATTTAACATATAATGTCTAGCATATGACTAGGATTTTCAATTCTAACCACTTCAACACAATAACATATACCAAATAGTATTGTGTGCCAAGTTTGGTGCAAAACAAACCAAGTTCTAGCTACTTTATGCGGAAAAGTGCTAAAAACGCTTAAAAACCCTTAAAATCGCAACTTAACATGTAATTTCAAGCATATGACTTTGATTTTAAATTCTAACTACTTCAACACAATAATAAATACCAAATAGTTTTGTCTGCCAAGTCTCGTGAAGAACAATCGAAGTTTGCGCTACTTTGTGCGCCAAAGTGCCAAAAACGCTTAAAAACCCTTAAAATCGCAACTTAAAATTTAATTTCTAGCATATGTCTATGATTTCAAATTCTAACCACTTCAACACAATAATGTATACCAAATTGTGTTGTGTGTTATGTTTCGTGCAAAACAAACAAAGTTTGAGCTACTTTATGCACTTAAAATCGCAACTTAAAATGTAATTTCTGGCATATCACTATGATTTTCAATTCTAACACTTCAACACAATAATATATACAAAATATAATTGTGTGCCATGTTTCGTGCAAAACAAACCAACTGTGTGCTACTTTCTGCACAAAAGTGCCAAAAACGCTTAAAAACCCGTAAAATCGCAACTTAACGTGTAATTACGAGCATATGACTTTGATTTTCAATTCTAACTAGTTCAACACAATAATTAATACCAAATAGTTTTGTGTGCCAAGTCTTGTGCAAAACAAACGAAGTTTGCGCTACTTTGTGCGCAAAAGTGTCAAAAACGCTTAAAAACCTTTAAAATCGCAACTTAACATGTAATTTCTAGCATATGACTAGCATTTTCAATTATAACCAATTCAACACTATAATATATACCAAATAGTTTTGCGTGCCATGTTTCGTGCAAAACAAACCAAGTTTGAACTACTTTATGCACAAAAGTGCCAAAAACGCTTAAAAACCCTTAAAATGGCAACTTAACATGTAATTTCTAGCATATGACTAGGATTTTCTATTCTAACCACTTCAACACTATAATATATACCCAATAGTGTTGTGTGCCATGTTTCGTGCAAAACAAACCAAGTTTGAGCTACTTTATTCAAAAAAGTGCCAAAAACGCTAAAAAACTCAAAAATCGCAATTTAACATGTAATTTCTAGCATATGACTATGATTTTAAATTCTAAATACTTCAACACAATAATATATACCAAATAGTGTTGTGCGCCAAATTTCGTGCAAAACAAAACAAGTTTGAACTACTTTTTCTAGCATATGACTATGATTTTCAATTCTAACTACTTCAACACAATAATACATATTCTGAATATTGTGTGCAAATTTTTGTGCAAAACAAACCAAGTTTGAGCTTCTTTATGCGCAAAAGTGCCAAAAACGCTTAAAAACTCTTAAAATTGTAACTTTACACGTAATTTCTAGCATATGACTATGATTTATAATTCTATCCACTTCAACACAATAATATATACCAAGTAGTTTTGTGTTCCAAGTTTTGTGCAAAAGAAAAAAAGTTTTTGCTACTTTATGCGCAAAAGTACCTAAAACGGTTAAAAACCCGTAAAATCGCAACTTAACACGTAATTTCTAGCATATGTCTATGATTTTAAATTCTAACCACTTCAACACAATAATGTATACCAAATAGTGTTGTATGTTATGTTCCGTGCAAAACAAACCAAGTTTGAGCTACTTTATGCGCAAAAGGGCCAAAAAAGCTTAAAAACCCTTAAAATCGCAATTTAACATGTAATTTCTAGCATATGACTAGGATTTTCAATTCGAACCACTTCAACACAATAACATATACCAAATAGTGTTGTATGCCAAGTTTGGTGCAAATCAAACCAAGTTCTAGCTACTTTCAAGCATATGACTTTGATTTTCAATTCTAACCACTTCAACAAAATAATAAATACCAAATAGTTTTGTGTGCCAAGTCTCGTGCAGAACAAACGAAGTTTGCGCTACCTTGTGCCTAAAAGTGCCAAAAACGGTTAAAAAACCCTTCAAATTGCAACTTAACATTTAATTTATAGCATATGACTATGATTTTCAATTCGAACCACTTCATAACAAGAACATATAGCAAATATTTTTGTGTGCCAAGTTTGGTGCAAATCAAACCAAGTTCAAGCTACTTTATGCGGAAAAGTGCTAAAAATGCTTAAAAACCATTAATATCGCAACTTAACATGTAATTTCAAGCATATGACTTTGATTTTCAATTCTAACTACTTCAACACAATAAAAAATACCAAATAGTTTTGTGTGCCATGTCTCGTGCAGAACAAACGAAGTTTGTGCTACTTTGTGCGCAAAAGTGCCAAAAACGCATAAAAACCCTTAAAATCGCAACTTAACATGTAATTTCTAGCATATGACAAGTATTTTCATTTCGAAGCACTTCAACACTATAATATATACCTAATAGTGTTGTGTGCCAAGTTTCGTGCAAAACAAACCAAGTTTGAGCTACTTTATGCACAAAAGTGCTAAAAACGCTTAAAAACCCTTAAAATCGTAATTTAACATGTAATTGCTAGCATATGACTATGATTTTAAATTCTAACCACTTCAACACAATAATATATACCAAATAGTGTTCTATGCCATGTTTCGTGCAAAACAAAACAAGTTTGAACTACTTTATGCGCAAAAGTGTCAAAAACGCTTAAAAACCCTTAAAATCGCAACTTAACATGTAATTTCTGACATATGACTATGATTTTCAATTCTAACCACTTCAACACAATAATATATACAAAATACAATTGTGTGAAAGTTTCGTGCAAAACAAACCATGTTTGAGCTACTTTCTGCGCAAAAGTGCCAAAAACGCTTAAAAACCCTTAAAATCACAAATTAACATGTAATTTCTAGCATATGACTAGGATTTTAAATTTGAACCTCTTCAACACAATAACATATACAAAATAGTGTTGTGTGCCAAGTTTTGTGCAAATCAAACCAAGTTCTAGCTACTTTATGCGGAAAAGTGCTAAAAACGCTTAAAAACCATTAAAATCGCAACTTAACATGTAATTTCAAGCATATGACATTGATTTCAATTCTAAGTACTTCAACACAATAATAAATACCAAATAGTTTTGTGTGCCAAGTCTCGTGCAGAACAAACGAAGTTTGCGCTACTTTTGTGCGCAAAAGTGCCAAAAACCCTTAAAATAGCAACTTCACATGTAATTTCTTGCATATGACTAGGATTTTCAATTCTAAGCACTTCAACACTATAATATATACAAAATAGTGTTGTGTGCCAAGTTTCGTGCAAAACAAACCAAGTTTGAGCTACTTTTTGCGCAGAAGTGCCAAAAACGTTTAAAAACCCTTAAAATCGCAACTTAACTCATACTATGATTTTATATTCTAACAAAGTTCTAGCATATGACTATGATTTTAAAATCTAACCACTTCAACACAATAATATATACCAAATAGTGTTGTGTGCCAAGTTTCATGCAAAAAAAAAACAAGTTTGAACTACTTTATACGCAAAAGTGCCAAAAACACTAAAAAAACCCATAAAATCGATACTTAACAAGTAATTTCTAGCATATGACTATGATTTTCAATTCTAACCACTTCAACACAATAATATATATTCCAAATAGTGTTGTGTTCAAAGTTTTGTGCAAAACAAACCAAGTTTGAGCTACTTTATGCGAAAAAGTACCAAAAACGTTTAAAAACCCTTAAAATCGCAACTTAACTCATACTATGATTTTATATTCTAACCACTTCAACACAATAATATACACCAAATAGTATTGTGTTGCATGTTTTGTGCAAAAGAAACCATGATTGAGCTACTTTATGCACAAAAGTGCCTAAAACGCTTAAAAACTCGTAAAATCGCAACTTAACACGTAATTTCTAGCATATGTCTAGGATTTTCAATTCTAACCACTTCAACACTATAATATATACCAAATAGTGTTGTGTGCCAAGTTTCATGCAAAACAATCCAAGTTTGAGCTACTTTATGCACAAAAGTGCCAAAAACGCTTAAAAACCCTTAAAATCGCAATTTAACATGTAATTTCTAGCATATGACTATGATTTTCAATTCTAACTATTTCAACACAATAGTATATACCAAATAGTGTTGTGTGCCAAGTTTCGTGCAAAACAAACCAAGTTTGAACAACTTTATGCGCAAAAGTGCCAATAACGCTAAAAAACACTTAAAATCGATACTTAACATGTAATTTCTAGCATAAGACTATGATTTTAAATTTTAACCACTTCAACACAATTATATATATTCCAAATAGTGTTGTGTGCAAAGTTTTGTGCAAAACAAACCAAGTTTGAGCTACTTTATGCGCAAAAGTGCCAAAAACGCTTAAAAACCCTTAAAATTTTAACTTAACACGTAATTACTAGCATATGACTATGATTTTTAATTTTAACCACTTCAACACAATAATATATACCAAATTGTGTTGTGTTCCAAGTGTTGTGCAAAACAAACCAAGTTTGAGCTACTTTATGCGCAAAAGTACCAAAAACCCTTAAAAACCCTTAAAATCGCAACTAAACTCATACTATGATTTTATATTCTAACCACTTCAACACTATAATATATACCAAATAGTGTTTTGTTCCATGTTTTGTGCCAAAGAAACCAAATTTGAGCTACATTATACACAAAAGTGCCTAAAACGCTTAAAAACCCGTAAAATCGCAACTTCACACGTAATTTCTAGCATATGACTATGATTTTCAATTCTAACCACTTCAACACAATAATATATATTCCAAATAGTGTTGTGTGCAATGTTTTGTGCAAAACAAACCAAGTTTGAGCTCCGTTATGCGCAAAAGTACAAAAAACACTTAAAAACCCATAAAATCGCAACTTAACACGTAATTTCTATCGTATGTCTATGATTTTAAATTCTAACAACTTCAACACAATAATGTATACCAAATAGTGTTGTGTGTTAAGTTTCGGGCAAAACAAACCAAGTTTGAGCTACTTTATGCGCAAAAGTGCCAAAAATGCTTAAAAACCCTTAAAATCGAAACTGAACATGTAATTTCTGGCATATGACTATGATTTTTAATTTTAACCACTTCAATACAATAATATATACCAAATATTGTTGTGTTCCATGTTTTGTGCAAAAGAAACCAAGTTTGAGCTACTTTATCCGCAAAAGTGCCTAAAACGCTTAAAAACCGGTAAAATCGCAACTTAACACGTAATTTCTAGCATATTTCTATGATTTTAAATTCTAACCACTTCAACACAATAATATATACCAAATAGTGTTGTGTGTTAAGTTTCGTGCAAAAAAAACCAAGTTTTAGCTACTTTATGCGCAAAAGTGCCAAAAACGCTTAAAAACCCTTAAAATCGCAACTTGACATGTAATTTCTGACATATGACTATGATTTTCAATTGTAACAACTGCAACACAAGAATATATACCAAATAAAAATGTGTGCGATGTTTCCTGCAAAACAAACCAAGTTTGAGCTACTTTCTACGCAAAAGTGCCAAAAACGCTTAAAAACCCTTAAAATCGCAATTTAACATGTAATTTCTAGCATTTGACTTGAATTTTCAATTCGAACCACTCCAACACAATAACATATACCAAATAGTGTTGTGTGCCTAGTTTGGTGCAAAATTAACCAAGTTCTAGCTACATTATACGGAAAAGTGCTAAAAATGATTAAAAACCCTTAAAATCGCAACTTAACATGTAATTGCAAGCATATTACTTTGATTTTCAATTCAAACTACTTCAACACAATAATAAATACCAAATAGTTTTGTGTGCCAAGTCTCGTGCAGAAAAGACGAAGTTTGAGCTACTTTGTGCGCAAAAGAGCCAAAAACGCTTAAAAACCCGTAAAATCGCAACTTAACATGTAATTTCAAGCATTTGACTTTGAATTTAAATTCTATCCCCTTCAACACAATAATATATACCAAATAGTGTTGTATGCCTAGTTTCGTGCAAAACAAACCAAGTTTGAGCTACTTTATTCGCAAAAGTGCCAAAAACGTTTAAAAACCCTTAAAATCGCAACTTAACATTTAATTTCAAGCATATGACTTTGATTATTAATTCTTACCACTTCAACAAAATAATAGATCGCAAATAGTGCTGTGTGCCAATTTTCGTGCAAAACAAACAAAGTTTGAACTACTTTATGCGCAACAGTGCCAAAAACGCTTAAAAACTCTTAAAATAGCAACTTAACATGTAATTGCTAGCATATGACTTGGATTTTCAATTCTAAACACTTCAACACTATAATATATACCAAATAATGTTGTTTTCCAAGTTTCGTGTAAAACAAACCAAGTTTGAGCTACTTTATTCACAAAAGTGCCAAAAACGCTTAAAAACCCTTAAAATTACAACTTAACATGTCATTTCTAACATATGAATATGATTTTAAATTATAACCACTTCAACACAATAATATATACCAAATAATGTTGTGTGCCAAGTTTCGTGCAAAACAACTTTATGCGCAAAAATGCCAAAAACGCTAAAAAACCCTTAAAATCGATACTTAACGTGTAATATCTAGCATATGACTATGATTTTCAATTCTAACCACTTCAACACAATAATATTTATTCCAAATAGTGTTGTGTGCAAAGTTTTGTGCAAAACAAAACAAGTTTGAGCTACTTTGTGCGCAAAAGTGCCCAAAACGCTTAAACACCCTTAAAATTGTAACTTAACACGTAAATTCTAGCATATGTCTATGATTTTTAATTATAACCACTTCAACACAATAATGTATACCAAATAGTGTTGTGTTCCATGTTTTGTGCAAAAAAAACCAAGTTTGAGCTACTTTATGCGCAAAAGTGCCAAAACGCTTAAAAACCCGTAAAATCGCAACTTAACACGTAATTTCTAGCATATGACTTCAATTTTTAATTCTTACCACTTCAACACAATAATAAATAGGAAATGGTGCTGTGTGCCGATTTTCGTGCAAAACAAACCAAGTTTGAGCTACTTTATGCACAAAATTGCCTAAAATGCTTAAAAACCCGTAAAATCGCAACTTAACACGTAATTTCTAGCATATGTCTTTGATTTTAAACTCTAACCAATTCAACACAATAATGTATAACAAATAGTGTTGTGTGTTATGTTTCGTGCAAAACAAACGAAGTTTGAGCTACTTTACGCGCAAAAGTGCCAAAAACGCTTAAAAACCCTTAAAATCGCAACTTAACATGTAATTGATAGCATATGACATGGATTTTCAATTCTAACCACTTCAACACTATAATATATACCAAAAAGTGTTGTGTGCCAAGTTTTGTGCAAAACAAAACCAGTTTGAACTAAATTATGCGCAAAAGTGTAAAAAACGCTTAAAAACCCTTAAAATCGCAACCTAACACGTCATTTCTAGCATATGACTATGATTTTCAATTATAACCACTTCAACACAATAATATATACCAAATAGTGTTGTGCGCCAAGTTTCGTGCAAAACAAACCAAGTTTGAACAACTTTATACGCAAAAGTGCCAAAAACGCTAAAAAACCATTAAAATCGATACTTAACGTGTAATTTCTAGCATATGACTATGATTTTCAATTCTAACCACTTCAGCACAATAATATATATTCCAAATAGCGTTCTGTGAAAAGTTTTGTGCAAAACAAACCAAGTTTGAGCTACTTTATGCGCAAAAGTGCCCAAAACGCTTAAAAACCCTTAAAATTGTTACTTGAGACGTAATTTCTAGCATATGACTATGATTTTTTGTTCTAACCACTTCAACACAATAATATATACCAAATAGTGTTGTGTTCCATGTTTTGTGCAAAACAATCCAAGTTTGAGCTACTTTATGCGTAAAAGTACCAAAAACGCTTTAAACCCTTAAAATCGCAACTTAACACGTAATTTCTAGCATATGTCTATGATTTTAAATTCTAACCACTTCAACACAATAATGTATACCAAATAGTGTTATGTCTTAAGTTTCATGCAAAACAAACCAAGTTTGAGCTACTTTAAGCGCAAAAGTGCCAAAAACGCTTAAAAACCCTTAAAATCGCAACTTAACATGTAATTTCTGGCATATTACTATGATTTTCAATTTTAACCACTTCCACACAAAAATATATACCAAATACAATTGTGTGCCATGTTTCCTTCAAAAAAAACCAAGTTTGAGCTACTTTCTACGCCAAAGTACCAAAAACGCTTAAAAACCCTTAAAATCGCAATTTAACATGTAATTTCTAGCATATAACTAGAATTTTCAATTCGAACCACTTCTACACAATAACATACACCAAATATTGTTTTGTGCCAAGTTTGGGGCAAAACAAACCAAGTTCTAGCTACTTTATGCGGAAAAGTGCTAAAAATGCTTAAAACCCCTTAAAATCGCAACTTAACATGTAATTTCAAGCATATGTCTATGATTTTAAATTCTAACCACTTCAACACAATAATAAATTCCAAATAGTTTTGTGTGCCAAGTCTCGTGCAGAACAAACGAAGTTTTAGCAACTTTATGCGCAACAGTACCAAAAACGCTTAAAAACCCTTAAAATCGCAACTTAACATGTAATTGCTATTATATGGCTAGGATTTTTAATTCTAACCACTTCAACACAATATATATGCAAAATAGTATTGTATTCCAAGTTTCGTGCAAAACAAACCAAGTTTGAGCTACTTTATGCACAAAAGTGCTAAAAACGCTTAAAACCCTTAAAATTGCAACTTAACACGTCATTTCTAGCATATGAATATGATTTTAAATTATAACCACTTCAACACAATAATATATACAAAATAGTGTTGTGTGCCATGTTTCGTGCAAAACAAACCAAGTTTGAACAACTTTATGCGCAAAAGTGCCAAAAACGCTAAAAAACCCCTTAAAATCGATACTTAACATGTAATTTCTAGCATATGACTATGATTTTCAATTCTAACCACTTCAACACAATAATATATATTCCTAATAGTGTTGTGTGCAAAGTTTTGTGCAAAACAAAACAAGTTTGAGCTACCTTGTGCGCAAAAGTGCCCAAAACGCTTAAATACCGTTAAAATTGTAACTTAACACGTAATTTCTAGAATATGTCTATGATTTTTAATTATAACCACTTCAACAAAATAATGTATACCAAATAGTGTTGTGTTCCAAGTTTTGTGCAAAAAAAATCAAGTGATTGTGTTGAAGTGGTTAGAATTTAAAAGTGCCAAAACGCTCAAAAACCCGTAAAATCGCAACTTAACACGTAATTTCTAGCATACATCTATGATTTTAAATTCTAACCACTTCAACACAATAATGTATACCAAAGAGTATTTTGTGTTAAGTTTCGTGCAAAACAAACCAAGTTTGAGCTACTTTATGCGCAAAAGTGTTAAAAACGCTTAAAAACCCTTAAAATCGCAACTTAACATGTAATTTCAAGCATATGACTTTGATTTTTGTTTCTAACTACTTCAACACAATAATAAATACCAAATAGTTTTGTGTGCCAAGTCTCATGCAGAACATACGAAGTTTGAGCTACTTTGTGCACAAAACTGTCAAAAACTCTTAAAAACCCTTAAAATCGCAACTTAACATGTAATTTCTAGCATATGACTTCGATTTTTAATTCTTACAACTTCAACACAATAATAGATAGAAAATAGTGCTGTGTGCCGATTTTCGTGCAAAACAAACCAAGTTTGAGCTACTTTACGCGCAAAAGTGCCAAAAACGCTTAAAAACCCTTAAAATTGCAACTTAACATGTAATTGATAGCATATGACAAGGATTTTCAATTCTAACCACTTCAACACTATAATATATACCAAATAGTGTTGTGTGCCAAGTTTCGTGCAAAACAAACCAAGTTTGAGCTACTTTATGCACAAAAGTGCCAAAAACGCTTAAAAACCCTTAAAATCGCAATTTAACATGTAATTTTTAGGATATGACTCTGATTTTAAATTTTAACCACTTCAACACAATAATATATACCAAATAGTGTTGTGTGCCAAGTTTCGTGCAAAACAAAACAAGTTTGAACTACTTTATGCGCAAAAGTGTAAAAAACGCTTAAAAACCCTTAATATCGCAACCTACCACGACATTTCTAGCATATGACTTTGATTTTAAATTATAAGCACTTCAACACAATAATATATACCAAATAGTGTTGTGCTCCAAGTTTCGTGCAAAACAAACCAAGTTTGAACAACTTTATACGCAAAAGTGCCAAAAACGCTAAAAAACTCTTAAAATCGATACTAAACGTGTAATTTCTAGCATATGACTATGATTTTCAATTCTAACCACTTCAACACAATAATATATATTCCAAATAGTGTTGTGTGAAAAGTTTTGTGCAACACAAACCAAGTTTGAGCTACTTTATACGCAAAAGTGTTAAAAACGCTTAAAAACCCTTAAAATCGCAACTTAACATGTAATTTTAAGCATATGACTTTGATTTTTATTTCTAACTACTTCAACACAATAATAAATACCAAATAGTTTTGTGTGCCAAGTCTCATGCAGAACATACGAAGTTTGAGCTACTTTGTGCGCAGAATTGTCAAAAACGCTTAAAAACCCTTAAAATCGCAACTTAACATGTAATTGCTATTATATGGCTAGGATTTTTAATTCTAACCACTTCAACACAATATATATACAAAATAGTATTGTGTTCCATGTTTCGTGCAAAACAAACCAAGTTTGAGCTACTTTATGCACAAAAGTGCTAAAAACGCTTAAAACCCTTAAAATTGCAACTTAACACGTCATTTCTAGCATATGAATATGATTTTAAATTATAACCACTTCAACACAATAATATATACCAAATAGTGTTGTGTACCATGTTTTGTGCAAAACAAACCAAGTTTGAACAACTTTATGCGCAAAAATGCCAAAAACGCTAAAAAACCCTTAAAATCGATACTTAACATGTAATTTCTAGCATATGACTATGATTTTCAATTCTAACCACTTCAACACAATAATATATATTCCTAATAGTGTTGTGTGCAAAGTTTTGTGCAAAACAAAACAAGTTTGAGCTACTTTGTGCGCAAAAGTGCCCAAAACGCTTAAATACCGTTAAAATTGTAACTTAACACGTAATTTCTAGAATATGTCTATGATTTTTAATTATAACCACTTCAACAAAATAATGTATACCAAATAGTGGTTAGAATTTAAAAGTGCCAAAACGCTCAAAAACCCGTAAAATCGCAACTTAACACGTAATTTCTAGCATACATCTATGATTTTAAATTCTAACCACTTCAACACAATAATGTATACCAAAGAGTATTTTGTGTTAAGTTTCGTGCGAAACAAACCAAGTTTGAGCTACTTTATGCGCAAAAGTGTTAAAAACGCTTAAAAACCCTTAAAATCGCAACTTAACATGTAATTTCAAGCATATGACTTTGATGTTTATTTCTAACTACTTCAACACAATAATAAATACCAAATAGTTTTGTGTGCCAAGTCTCATGCAGAACATACGAAGTTTGAGCTACTTTGTGCGCAAAACTGTCAAAAACTCTTAAAAACCCTTAAAATCGCAACTTAACATGTAATTTCTAGCATATGACTTTGATTTTTAATTCTTACCACTTCAACACAATAATAGATAGAAAATAGTGGTGTGTGCCGATTTTCGTGCAAAACAAACCAAGTTTAACCTACTTTACGCGCAAAAGTGTCAAAAATGCTTAAAAAACCCTTAAAATTGCAACTTAACATGTAATTGATAGCATATGACAAGGATTTTGTATTCTAACCACTTCAACACTATAATATATACAGAATAGTGTTGTGTGCCAAGTTTCGTGCAAAACAAACCAAGTTTGAGCTACTTTATGCACAAAAGTGCCAAAAATGCTTAAAAACCCTTAAAATCGCAATTTAACATGTAATTTCTAGGATATGACTCTGATTTTAAATTCCAACCACTTCAACACAATAATATATACCAAATAGTGTTGTGTGCCAAGTTTCGTGCAAAACAAAACAAGTTTGAACTACTTTATGCGCAAAAGTGTAAAAAACGCTTAAAAACCCTTAATATCGCAACCTACCACGTCATTTCTAGCATATGACTTTGATTTTAAATTATAACCACTTCAACACAAAAATATATACCAAATAGTGTTGTGCGCCAAGTTTCGTGCAAAACAAACCAAGTTTGAACAACTTTATACGCAAAAGTGCCAAAAACGCTAAAAAACTCTTAAAATCGATACTTAACGTGTAATTTCTAGCATATGACTATGATTTTCAATTCTAACCACTTCAACACAATAATATATATTCCAAATAGTGTTGTGTGAAAAGTTTTGTGCAACACAAACCAAGTTTGAGCTACTTTATACGCAAAAGTGTTAAAAACGCTTAAAAACCCTTAAAATCGCAACTTAACATGTAATTTCAAGCATATGACTTTGATTTTTGTTTCTAACTACTTCAACACAATAATAAATACCAAATAGTTTTGTGTGCCAAGTCTCATGCAGAACATACGAAGTTTGAGCTACTTTGTGCACAAAACTGTCAAAAACTCTTAAAAACCCTTAAAATCGCAACTTAACATGTAATTTCTAGCATATGACTTCGATTTTTAATTCTTACAACTTCAACACAATAATAGATAGAAAATAGTGCTGTGTGCCGATTTTCGTGCAAAACAAACCAAGTTTGAGCTACTTTACGCGCAAAAGTGCCAAAAACGCTTAAAAACCCTTAAAATTGCAACTTAACATGTAATTGATAGCATATGACAAGGATTTTCAATTCTAACCACTTCAACACTATAATATATACCAAATAGTGTTGTGTGCCAAGTTTCGTGCAAAACAAACCAAGTTTGAGCTACTTTATGCACAAAAGTGCCAAAAACGCTTAAAAACCCTTAAAATCGCAATTTAACATGTAATTTCTAGGATATGACTCTGATTTTAAATTTTAACCACTTCAACACAATAATATATACCAAATAGTGTTGTGTGTCAAGTTTCGTGCAAAACAAAACAAGTTTGAACTACTTTATGCGCAAAAGTGTAAAAAACGCTTAAAAACCCTTAATATCGCAACCTACCACGACATTTCTAGCATATGACTTTGATTTTAAATTATAAGCACTTCAACACAATAATATATACCAAATAGTGTTGTGCTCCAAGTTTCGTGCAAAACAAACCAAGTTTGAACAACTTTATACGCAAAAGTGCCAAAAACGCTAAAAAACTCTTAAAATCGATACTAAACGTGTAATTTCTAGCATATGACTATGATTTTCAATTCTAACCACTTCAACACAATAATATATATTCCAAATAGTGTTGTGTGAAAAGTTTTGTGCAACACAAACCAAGTTTGAGCTACTTTATACGCAAAAGTGTTAAAAAAGCTTAAAAACCCTTAAAATCGCAACTTAACATGTAATTTTAAGCATATGACTTTGATTTTTATTTCTAACTACTTCAACACAATAATAAATACCAAATAATTTTGTGTGCCAAGTCTCATGCAGAACATACGAAGTTTGAGCTACTTTGTGCGCAGAATTGTCAAAAACGCTTAAAAACCCTTAAAATCGCAACTTAACATGTAATTGCTATTATATGGCTAGGATTTTTAATTCTAACCACTTCAACACAATATATATACAAAATAGTATTGTGTTCCACGTTTCGTGCAAAACAAACCAAGTTTGAGCTACTTTATGCACAAAAGTGCTAAAAACGCTTAAAACCCTTAAAATTGCAACTTAACACGTCATTTCTAGCATATGAATATGATTTTAAATTATAACCACTTCAACACAATAATATATACCAAATAGTGTTGTGTACCATGTTTCGTGCAAAACAAACCAAGTTTGAACAACTTTATGCGCAAAAATGCCAAAAACGCTAAAAAACCCTTAAAATCGATACTTAACCTTTAATTTCTAGCATATGACTATGATTTTCAATTCTAACCACTTCAACACAATAATATATATTCCTAATAGTGTTGTGTGCAAAGTTTTGTGCAAAACAAAACAAGTTTGAGCTACTTTGTGCGCAAAAGTGCCCAAAACGCTTAAATACCGTTAAAATTGTAACTTAACTCGTAATTTCTAGAATATGTCTATGATATTTAATTATAACCACTTCAACAAAATAATGTATACCAAATAGTGGTTAGAATTTAAAAGTGCCAAAACGCTCAATAACCCGTAAAATCGCAACTTAACACGTAATTTCTAGCATACATCTATGATTTTAAATTCTAACCACTTCAACACAATAATGTATACCAAAGAGTATTTTGTGTTAAGTTTCGTGCGAAACAAACCAAGTTTGAGCTACTTTATGCGCAAAAGTGTTAAAAACGCTTAAAAACCCTTAAAATCGCAACTTAACATGTAATTTCAAGCATATGACTTTGATGTTTATTTCTAACTACTTCAACACAATAATAAATACCAAATAGTTTTGTGTGCCAAGTCTCATGCAGAACATACGAAGTTTGAGCTACTTTGTGCGCAAAACTGTCAAAAACTCTTAAAAACCCTTAAAATCGCAACTTAACATGTAATTTCTAGCATATGACTTTGATTTTTAATTCTTACCACTTCAACACAATAATAGATAGAAAATAGTGCTGTGTGCCGATTTTCGTGCAAAACAAACCAAGTTTAACCTACTTTACGCGCAAAAGTGTCAAAAACGCTTAAAAACCCTTAAAATTGCAACTTAACATGTAATTGATAGCATATGACAAGGATTTTGTATTCTAACCACTTCAACACTATAATATATACAGAATAGTGTTGTGTGCCAAGTTTCGTGCAAAACAAACCAAGTTTGAGCTACTTTATGCACAAAAGTGCCAAAAATGCTTAAAAACCCTTAAAATCGCAATTTAACATGTAATTTCTAGGATATGACTCTGATTTTAAATTCCAACCACTTCAACACAATAATATATACCAAATAGTGTTGTGTGCCATGTTTCGTGCAAAACAAAACAAGTTTGAACTACTTTATGCGCAAAAGTGTAAAAAAACGCTTAAAAACCCTTAATATCGCATCCTACCACGTCATTTCTAGCATATGACTTTGATTTTAAATTATAACCACTTCAACACAAAAATATATACCAAATAGTGTTGTGCGCCAAGTTTCGTGCAAAACAAACCAAGTTTGAACAACTTTATACGCAAAAGTGCCAAAAACGCTAAAAAACTCTTAAAATCGATACTTAACGTGTAATTTCTAGCATATGACTATGATTTTCAATTCGAACCACTTCAACACAATAATATATATTCCAAATAGTGTTGTGTGAAAAGTTTTGTGCAACACAAACCAAGTTTGAGCTACTTTATACGCAAAAGTGTTAAAAACGCTTAAAAACCCTTAAAATCGCAACTTAACATGTAATTTTAAGCATATGACTTTGATTTTTATTTCTAACTACTTCAACACAATAATAAATACCAAATAGTTTTGTGTGCCAAGTCTCATGCAGAACATACGAAGTTTGAGCTACTTTGTGTGCAGAACTGTCAAAAACGCTTAAAAACCCTTAAAATCGCAACTTAACATGTAATTTCTAGCACATGACTTCGATTTTTCATTCTTACCACTTCAACACAATAATAGATAGGAAATAGTGCTGTGTGCAGATTTTCGTGCAAAACAAACCAAGTTTGAGCTACTTTACACGCAAAAGTGCCAAAAACACTTAAAAACCGTTAAAATCGCAACTTAACATGTAATTGATAGCATATGACAAGGATTTTCAATTCTAACCTCTTCAACACTATAATATATACCAAATAGTGTTGTGTGCCAAGTTTCGTGCAAAACAAACCAAGTTTGAGCTACTAGATGCATAAAAGTGACAAAAATGCTTAAAAACCCTTAAAATCGCAATTTAACATGTAATTTCTAGCATATGACTATGATTTTAAATTCTAACCACTTCAACACAATAATATATACCAAATAGTGTTGTGTGCCAAGTTTCGTGCAAAACAAAACAAGTTTGAACTACTTTATGCGCAAATGTGTAAAAAACGCTTAAAAACCCTTAATATTGCAACCTACCACGTCATTTCTAGCATATGACTTTGATTTTAAATTATAACCACTTCAACAACATAATATATACCAAATAGTGTTGTGCGCCAAGTTTCGTGCTAAACAAACCAAGTTTGAACAACTTTGTACGCAAAAGTGCCAAAAAACGCTAAAAAACCCTTAAAATCGATACTTAACGTGTAATTCCTAGCATATGACTATGATTTTCAATTCTAACCACTTCAACATAATAATATATATTCCAAATAGTGTTGTGTGAAAAGTTTTGTGCTACACAAACCAAGTTTGAGCTACTTTATAC
>NC_080052.1:70621-100590 GCF_026212465.1 Amaranthus tricolor | reverse complement strand
GTGCGCAAAAGTGCCAAAAACGCTTAAAAATCCTTAAAATTGCAACTTAACATGTAATTTCTAACATATGAGTAGGATTTTCAATTCTAACCACTTCAACACAATTATAATATACCAAATAGTGTTGTGTGCAAAGTCTTGTGCAAAATAAAATAAGTTTGAGCTACTTTATGAACAAAAGTGCCTAAAACGCTTAAAAACCCGTAAAATCGCAACTTAACACGTAATTTCTAGCATATGTCTATGATTTTCAATTCTATAAACTTCAACACAATATTATAAACAAAATAGAGTTGTGTGCCAAGTTTCGTCCAAAATAAAACAAGTTTGAACTACTTTTATGCGCAAAAGTGTCAAAAACACTTAAAAAACCCTTATAATATCAACTTAACACGTCATTTTCTAGCATATGACTATGTTTTTCAATTCTAACCACTTCAACACAATAATATATACCAAATAGTGTTGTGTGCCAAGTTTCGTGCAAAACAACAAAGGTTTGAACAACTTTTTGCGCTAAAAGTGCCAAAAAAACGCTTAAAAACCATTAAAATCGAAACTTAACATGTAATTTCTAGCATATGACTATGATTTTCAATTCTAACCACTTCAACACAATAATATATATTCCAAATAGTGTTGTTGTGTAATGTTTTGTGCAAAACAAACCAAGTTTGAACAACTTTTTGCGCAAAAATGCCAAAAACGCTTAAAAACCCTTAAAATCGCAACATAACATGTAATTTCTAGCATATGACTTTGATTTTTAATTCTTACCATTTCAACACAATAATAGATACCAAATAGTATGTTGTGCCAATTTTTGTGCAAAAAAACCAAGTTTGAGCTACATTATGCACAAAAGTGCCAAATACGCTTAAAAACCCTTTAAAATCGCAATTTAACATGTAATTTCTAGCATATTACTATGACTTTCAATTCTAACCACTTCAACACAATAATATATTCCAAATAGTCTTGTGTGCAAATTTTTGTTGCAAAACAACCAAGTTTGAGCTTCTTTATGCGCAAAAGTGCTTAAAACGCTTAAAAACCCTTAAATTTGTAACTTACCACGTAATTTCTAGCATATGGACTATGATTTTTAATTCTAACCACTTCAACACAATAATATATACCAAATAGTGTTGTGTTCCAAGTGTTGTGCAAAAGAAACCAAGTTTGAGCTACTTTATGCGCAATAGTGACCTAAAACGCTTAAAAACCCGTAAAATCGCAAAACAACACGTAATTTATAGCTATGTCTATGATTTTAAATTCTAACCACTTCAACAAAATAATGTACACGAAATAGTGTTGTGTGTTAAGTTTCGTGCGAAACAAACCAAGTTTGAGCTACTTTTTGCGGCAAAAGTGCTAAAAAACGCTTAAAAACCCTTAAAATCGCGACTTAAACATGTAATTTCAAGCGTATGACTTTTATTTTCAATCCTAACTACTTCAACACAATAATAAATACCAAATATTTTTGTGTGCCAAGTCTCTTGCAGAACAAACGAAGTTTGAGCTACTTTGTGCGCAAAAGTGCCAAAAACGCTTAAAAATCCTTAAAATTGCAACTTAACATGTAATTTCTAACATATGAGTAGGATTTTCAATTCTAACCACTTCAACACAATTATAATATACCAAATAGTGTTTGTGTGCAAAGGCTCGTGCAAAATAAAATAAGTTTGAGCTACTTTATGAACAAAAGTGCCTAAAACGCTTAAAAACCCGTAAAATCGCAACTTAACACGTAATTTCTAGCATATGTCTATGATTTTCAATTCTATAAACTTCAACACAATATTATATACAAAATAGAGTTGTGTGCCAAGTTTCGTCAAAAATAAAACAAGTTGAACTACTTTATGCGCAAAAAGTGTCAAAAACACTTAAAAAACCCTTATAATATCAACTTAACACGTCATTTCTAGCATATGACTATGTTTTTCAATTCTAACCACTTCAACACAATAATATATACCAAATAGTGTTGTGTGCCAAGTTTCGTGCAAAACAACCAAGTTTGAACAACTTTTTGCGCAAAAGTGCCAAAAACGCTTAAAAACCCTTAAAATCGAAACTTAACATGTAATTTCTAGCATATGACTATGATTTTCAATTCTAACCACTTCAACACAATAATATATATTCCAAATAGTGTTGTGTTTAATGTTTTGTGCAAAACAAACCAAGTTTGAACAACTTTTTGCGCAAAAAGTGCCAAAAACGCTTAAAAGCCCTTAACAAAAGTGCCAAAAACGCTTAAAAGCCCTTAAAATCGCAACTTAACATGTAATTTCTAGCATATGACTTTGATTTTTAATTCTTACCATTTCAACACAATAATAGATACCAAATAGTATGTTGTGCCAATTTTTTGTGCAAAAAAAACCAAGTTTGAGCTACATTATGCACAAAGTGCCAAATACGCTTAAAAACCCTTAAAATCGCAATTTAACATGTAATTTCTAGCATATTACTATGATTTTAAATTCTAACCACTCACACATAATATATTCCAAATAGTCTTGTGTGCTAATTTTTGTGCAAAACAAACCAAGTTTGAGCTTCTTTATGCGCAAAAGTGCTTAAAACGCTTAAAAACCCTTAAATTTGTAACTTACCACGTAATTTCTAGCATATGACTATGATTTTTAATTCTAACCACTTCAACACAATAATATATACCAAATAGTGTTGTGTTCCAAGTTTTGTGCAAAAGAAACCAAGTTTGAGCTACTTTATGCGCAATAGTGACTAAAACGCTTAAAAACCCGTAAAATCGCAAAACAACACGTAATTTATAGCTATGTCTATGATTTTAAATTCTAACCACTTCAACAAAATAATGTACACGAAATAGTGTTGTGTGTTAAGTTTCGTGCGAAACAAACCTAGTTTGAGCTACTTTTTGCGCAAAAGTGCTAAAAACGCTTAAAAACCCTTAAAATCGCGAACTTAACATGTAATTTCAAGCGTATGACTTTTATTTTCAATCCTAACTACTTCAACACAATAATAAATACCAAATATTTTTGTGTGCCAAGTCTCTTGCAGAACAAACGAAGTTTGAGCTACTTTGTGCGCAAAAGTGCCAAAAACGCTTAAAAATCTTTAAAATTGCAACTTAACATGTAATTTCTAACATATGAGTAGGATTTTCAATTCTAACCACTTCAACACAATTATAATATACCAAATAGTGTTGTGTGCAAAGGCTCGTGCAAAATAAAATAAGTTTGAGCTACTTTATGAACAAAAGTGCCTAAAACGCTTAAAAACCCGTAAAATCGCAACTTAACACGTAATTTCTAGCATATGTCTATGATTTTTCAATTCTATAAACTTCAACACAATATTATATACAAAATAGAGTTGTGTGCCAAGTTTCGTCCAAAATAAAACAAGTTTGAACTACTTTATGCGCAAAAGTGTCAAAAACACTTAAAAACCCTTATAATATCAACTTAACACGTCATTTCTAGCATATGACTATGTTTTTCAATTCTAACCACTTCAACACAATAATATATACCAAATAGTGTTGTGTGCCAAGTTTCGTGCAAACAACCAAGTTGAACAACTTTTTGCGCAAAAGTGCCAAAAACGCTTAAAAACCCTTAAAATCGAAACTTAACATGTAATTTCTAGCATATGACTATGATTTTCAATTCTAACCACTTCAACACAATAATATATATTCCAAATAGTGTTGTGTGTAATGTTTTGTGCAAAACAAACCAAGTTTGAACAACTTTTTGCGCAAAAGTGCCAAAAACGCTTAAAAACCCTTAAAATCGCAACTTAACATGTAATTTCTAGCATATGACTTTGATTTTAATTCTTACCATTTCAACACAATAATAGATACCAAATAGTATGTTGTGCCAATTTTTGTGCAAAAAAAACCAAGTTTGAGCTACATTATGCACAAAAGTGCCAAATACGCTTAAAAACCCTTAAAATCGCAATTTAACATGTAATTTCTAGCATATTACTATGATTTTCAATTCTAACCACTTCAACACAATAATATATTCCAAATAGTCTTGTGTGCAAATTTTTGTGCAAAACAAACCAAGTCTGAGCTTCTTTATGCGCAAAAGTGCTTAAAACGCTTAAAAACCCTTAAATTTGTAACTTACCACGTAATTTCTAGCATATGACTATGATTTTTCATTCTAACCACTTCAACACAATAATATATACCAAATAGTGTTGTGTTCCAAGTTTTGTGCAAAAGAAACCAAGTTTGAGCTACTTTATGCGCAATAGTGACTAAAACGCTTAAAAACCCGTAAAATCGCAAAACAACACGTAATTTATAGCTATGTCTATGATTTTAAATTCTAACCACTTCAACAAAATAATGTACACGAAATAGTGTTGTGTGTTAAGTTTCGTGCGAAACAAACCAAGTTTGAGCTACTTTTTGCGCCAAAGTGCTAAAAACGCTTAAAAAACCTTAAAATCGCAACTTAACATGTAATTTCAAGCATATGACTTTTATTTTCAATCCTAACTACTTCAACACAATAATAAATACCAAATATTTTTGGTGTGCCAAGTCTCTTGCAGAACAAACGAAGTTTGAGCTACTTTGTGCGCAAAAGTGCCAAAAACGCTTAAAAATCCTTAAAATTGCAACTTAACATGTAATTTCTAACATATGAGTAGGATTTTTCAATTCTAACCACTTCAACACAATTATAATATACCAATAGTGGTTGTGTGTAAAGTCTCGTGCAAAATAAAATAAGTTTGAGCTACTTTATGAACAAAAGTGCCTAAAACACTTAAAAACCCGTAAAATCGCAACTTAACACGTAATTTCTAAAATATGTCTATGATTTTCAATTCTATAAACTTCAACACAATATTATATACAAAATAGAGTTGTGTGCCAAGTTTCGTCCAAAATAAAACAAGTTTGAACTACTTTATGCGCAAAAGTGTCCAAAAACACTTAAAAACCCTTATATATCAACTTAACACGTCATTTCTAGCATATGACTATGATTTTCAATTCTAACCACTTCAACTCAATAATATATACCAAATAGTGTTGTGTGCCAAGTTTCGTGCAAAACAAAACAAGTTTGAGCTACTTTATGCGCAAAAGTGCTAAAAACGCTTAAAAACCCTTAAAATTGGAAATTAACATGTAATTTCAAGCATATGAATTTGATTTTCAATTATAACTACTTCAACACAATAATAAATACCAAATAGTTTTGTGTGCCAAGCCTCGTGCAGAACAAACGAAGTTTGAGCTTCTTTATGCGCAAAAGTGCCCAAAACGCTTAAAACCCTTAAAATTGTAACTTAACACGTAATTTCTACCATATGGCTATGATTTTTAATTCTAACCACTTCAACACAATAATATATACCAAATAGTGTTGTGTTCCAAGTTTTGTGCAAAAGAAACCAAGTTTGAGCTACTTTATGCGCAAAAGTGACTAAAACGCTTAAAAACCCGTAAAATCGCAAAACATCACGTAATTACTAGCTATGTCTTTGATTTTAAATTATAACCACTTCAACACAATAATGTATACCAAATAGTGTTGTGTGTTAAGTTTCGTGCGATACAAACCAAGTTTGAGCTACTTTATGCGCAAAAGTGCTAAAAACGCTTAAAAACCCTTAAAATCGCAACTTAACATGTGATTTCAAGCATATGACTTTTATTTTCAATCCTAACTACTTCAACAAAATAATAAATACCAACTATTTTTGTGTGCGAAGTCTCGTGCATAACAAACAAAGTTTGAGCTACTTTGTGCGCAAAAATGCCAAAAACGCTTAAAAATCTTTAAAATCGCAACTTAACATGTAATTTCTAACATATGACTAGGATTTTCAATTCTAATCACTTCAACACAATAATATATACCAAATAGTGTTGTGTGCCAAGTTTCGTGCAAAACAAACCAAGTTTGAGCTACTTTATGCGCAAAAGTGATAAAAACGCTTAAAAACCCTTAAAATCACAAATTAACATGTAATTTCAAGCATATGACTTTGATTTTCAATTCTAACTACTTCAACACAATAATAAATACCAAATATTTTTGTGTGCCAAGTTTCTTGCAGAACAAACGATGTTTGAGCTACTTTGTGCGCAAAGAGCCAAAAACGCTTAAAAATCTTTAAAATCGCAACTTAACATGTAATTTCTAGCATATGACTAGGATTTTCAAATCTAACCTCTTCAACACAATTATAATATACAAAATAGTGTTGTGTGCCAAGTTTCGTGCAAAACAAACAAAGTTTGAGCTACTTGATGCACAAAAGTGCCAAAAAGGTTTAAAAACCCTTAAAATCGCAATTTAACATGTAATTTCTAGCGTATGACTATGATTTTCAATCCTAACAACTTCAACACAATAATATATACCAAATAGTGTTGTCTGCCAAGTTTTGTCCAAAATAAAACAAGTTTGAACTAATTTATGCGCAAAAGTGTCAAAAACGCTTAAAAACCCTTAAAATATCAACTTAACACGTCATTTCTAGCATATGACTATGATTTTCAATTCTAACAACTTCAACACAATAATATATACCACATAGTGTTGTGTGCCAAGTTTCATCCCAAATAAAACAAGTTTGAACTACTTTATCCGCAAAAGTGTCAAAAACGCTTAAAAACCCTTAAAATATCAACTTAACACGTCATTTCTAGCATATGACTATGATTTTCAATTCTAACAACTTCAATACAATAACATATACCAAATAGTGTTGTGTGCCAAGTTTCGTCAAAAATAAAACAAGTTTGAACTACTTTATACGCAAAAGTGTCAAAAACGCTTAAAAACCCTTAAAATATCAACTTAACACGTCATTTCTAGCATATGACTATGATTTTCAATTCTAACCACTTCAACAAAATAATATTTACCAAATAGTGTTGTGTTTCAATGTTTGTCCAAAACAAACCAAGTTTGAGCTACTTTATGCGCAAAAGTGCCAATAACGCTAAAAAACCTTTAAAATCGCAACTTAACATGTAATTTCTAACATATGACTATGATTTTCAATTCTAACCACTTGAACACAATAATATATACCAAATATTGTTGTGTGCGAAGTTTTGTGCAAAACAAACCATGTTTGAGATACTTTATGCGCAAAAGTGTAAAAAACGCTTAAAAACCCTTAAAATCGAAACTTAACATGTAATTTCTAGCATATCACTAGGATTTTCAATTCTAACAACTTCAACACAATAATATATACCAAATAGTGTTGTGTGCCAAGTTTCGTCCAAAATAAAACAAGTTTGAACTACTTTATGCGCAAAAGTGTCAAAAACGCTTAAAAACCCTTAAAATATCAACTTAACACGTCATTTCTAGCATATGACTATGATTTTCAATTCTAACCACTTCAACACAATAATATATACCAAATAGTGTTGTGTTCCAAGTTTCGTGCAAAACAAACCAAGTTTGAGCTACTTTATGCGCAAAAGTGATAAAAACGCTAAAAAACCCTTAAAATCGCAACTTAACATGTAATTTCTAGCATATGACTAGGATTTTCAATTCTAAACTCTTCAACACAATTATAATATACCAAATAGTGTTGTGTGCCATGTTTCGTGCAAAACAAACCAAGTTTGAGCTACTTTATGAACAAAAGTGACAAAAAGGCTTAAAAACCCTTAAAATCGCAATTTAACATGTAATTTCTAGCATTTGACTATGATTTTCAATTCTAACAACTTCAAGACAATAATATATACCAAATAGTGTTGTGTGCCAAGTTTCGTCAATATAAAACAAGTTTGAACTACTTTATGCGCAAAAGTATCAAAAACGCTTAAAAAACCCTTAAAAATATCAACTTAACACGTCATTTCTAGCATATGACTATGATTATCAATTCTAACCACTTCAACACAATAATATATACCAAATAGTGTTGTGTGCCAAGTTTCGTGCAAAACAACCAAGTTTGAACAACTTTTTGCGCAAAAGTGCCAAAAACGCTTAAAAACCCTTAAAATCGAAACTTAACATGTAATTTCTAGCATATGACTATGATTTTCAATTCTAACCACTTCAACACAATAATATATATTCCAAATAGTGTTGTGTGTAATGTTTTGTGCAAAACAAACCAAATTTGAGCTACTTTATGCGCAAAAGTGCCCAAAACGCTTAAAAACCCTTAAAATTGTAACTTAACACGTAATTTCCTGCATATGACTATGTTTTTTAATTCTAAGCATATCAACACCATAATATATACCAAATAGTGTTGTGTTCCAAGTTTTGTGCAAAACAAACAAGTTTGAACTACTTTATGCGCAAAAGTACCAAAAACGCTTAAAAACTCGTAAATTCGCAACTTAACGCGTAATTTCTAGCATATGTCTATGATTTTGAATTCTAACCACTTCAATACAATAATGTACAGCAAATAGTGTTGTGTGTTAAGTTTCGTTCATAACAAACCAAGTTTGAGCTACTTTATGCGCAAAAGTGCTAAAAACGCTTAAAAACACTTAAAATCGCAACTTAACATGTAATTTCTAGCGTATGACTAGGACTTTTAATTCTAACCACTTCAACACAATAATATACACCAAATAGAGTTGTGTGCCCAATTCTCGTGCAAAACTAACCAAGTTTGAGCTACTTATGCGCAAAAGTGCCAAAAACGATTAAAAACCCTTAAAATCGCAAATTAACATGTAATTTCACGCATATGACTTTGATTTTTAATTATTACCACTTCAACACAATAATAGATACCTAATACTGTTGTGTGGCAATTTTCGTGCAAAACAAACCAAGTTTTAGCTACATAATACGTAAAAGTGCCAAAAACGCTTAAAAACCCTTAAAATCGCAACTTAACATTTAATTTCTAGCATATGACTAGTATTTTCAATTCTAACCACTTCAATACAATAATATATACTAAATAGTGTCGTGTGCCAAGTTTCGTGCAGAACAAACACAATTTGAGCTACTTTATGCACAAAAGTGCCAAAAACGCTTAAAAATCCTTAAAATCGCAACATAACATGTAATTTCTTGCATATGACTTTGATTTTTAATTCTTACCATTTCAACACAATAATAGATACCAAATAGTATGTTGTGCCAATTTTTGTGCAAAAAAAAACTAAGTTTGCGCTACATTATGCACAAAAGTGCCAAATACGCTTAAAAACCCTTAAAATCGCAATTTAACATGTAATTTCTAGCATATTACTATGATTTTCAATTCTAACCACTTCAACACAATAATATATTCCAAATAGTCTTGTGTGCAAATTTTTGTGCAAAACAAACCAAGTTTGAGCTTCTTTATGCGCAAAAGTGCTTAAAACGCTAAAAAACCCTTAAATTTGTAACTTACCACGTAATTTCTAGTATATGACTATGATTTTTAATTCTAACCACTTCAACACAATAATATATACCAAATAGTGTTGTGTTCCAAGTTTTGTGCAAAAGAAACCAAGTTTGAGCTACTTTATGCGCAATAGTGACTAAAACGCTTAAAAACCCGTAAAATCGCAAAACAACACGTAATTTATAGCTATGTCTATGATTTTAAATTCTAACCACTTCAACAAAATAATGTACACGAAATAGTGTTGTGTGTTAAGTTTCGTGCGAAACAAACCTAGTTTGAGCTACTTTTTGCGCAAAAGTGCTAAAAACGCTTAAAAACCCTTAAAATCGCAACTTAACATGTAATTTCAAGCATATGACTTTTATTTTCAATCCTAACTACTTCAACACAATAATAAATACCAAATATTTTTGTGTGCCAAGTCTCTTGTAGAACAAACGAAGTTTGAGCTACTTTGTGCGCAAAAGTGCCAAAAACGTGAAAAAATCCTTAAAATTGCAACTTAACATGTAATTTCTAACATATGAGTAGGATTTTCAATTCTAACCACTTCAACACAATTATAATATACCAAATAGTGTTGTGTGCAAAGTCTCGTGCAAAATAAAATAAGTTTGAGCTACTTTATGAACAAAAGTGCCTAAAACGCTTAAAAACCCGTAAAATCGCAACTTAACACGTAATTTCTAGCATATGACTATGATTTTCAATTCTAACCACTTCAACACAATAATATATATTCCAAATAGTGTTGTGTGTAATGTTTTGTGCAAAACAAACCAAGTTTGAGCTACTTTATGCGCAAAAGTGCCCAAAACGCTTAAAAACCCTTAAAATTGTAACTTAACACGTAATTTCCTGCATATGACTATGTTTTTTAATTCTAAGCATATCAACACAATAATATATACCAAATAGTGTTGTGTTCTAAGTTTTGTGCAAAACAAAACAAGTTTGAACTACTTTATGCGCAAAAGTACCAAAAACGCTTAAAAACCCGTAAATTCGCAACTTAACACGTAATTTCTAGCATATGTCTATGATTTTGAATTCTAACCACTTCAATACAATAATGTACACCAAATAGTGTTGTGTGTTAAGTTTCGTTCATAACAAACCAAGTTTGAGCTACTTTATGCGCAAAAGTGCTAAAAACGCTTAAAAACACTTAAAATCGCAACTTAACATGTAATTTCTAGCGTATGACTAGGACTTTTAATTCTAACCACTTCAACACAATAATATACACCAAATAGAGTTGTGTGCCAAGTCTCGTGCAAAACTAACCAAGTTTAAGCTACTTATGCGCAAAAGTGCCAAAAACGATTAAAAACCCTTAAAATCGCAACTTAACATGTAATTTCACGCATATGACTTTGATTTTTAATTATTACCACTTCAACACAATAATAGATACCTAATATTGTTGTGTGCCAATTTTCGTGCAAAACAAACCAAGTTTTAGCTACATAATACGTAAAAGTGCCAAAAACGCTTAAAAACCCTTAAAATCGCAACTTAACATTTAATTTCTAGCGTATGACTAGTATTTTCAATTCTAACCACTTCAACACAATAATATATACTAAATAGTGTCGTGTGCCAAGTTTCGTGCAAAACAAACACAATTTGAGCTACTTTATGCACAAAAGTGCCAAAAACGCTTAAAAATCCTTAAAATCGCAACTTAACATGTAATTTCTTGCATATGACTTTGATTTTTAATTCTTACCATTTCAACACAATAATAGATACCAAATAGTATGTTGTGCCAATTTTTGTGCAAAAAAAAACCAAGTTTGCGCTACATTATGCACAAAAGTGCCAAATACGCTTAAAAACCCTTAAAATCGCAATTTAACATGTAATTTCTAGCATATTACTATGATTTTCAATTCTAACCACTTCAACACAATAATATATTCCAAATTGTCTTGTGTGCAAATTTTTGTGCAAAACAAACCAAGTTTGAGCTTCTTTATGCGCAAAAGTGCCTAAAACGCTTAAAAACCCTTAAATTTGTAACTTACCACGTAATTTCTAGCATATGACTATGATTTTTAATTCTAACCACTTCAACACAATAACATATACCAAATAGTGTTGTGTTCCAAGTTTTGTGCAAAAGAAACCAAGTTTGAGCTACTTTATGCGCAATAGTGACTAAAACGCTTAAAAACCCGTAAAATCGCAAAACAACACGTAATTTATAGCTATGTCTATGATTTTAAATTCTAACCACTTCAACAAAATAATGTACACCAAATAGTGTTGTGTGTTAAGTTTCGTGCGAAATAAACCTAGTTTGAGCTACTTTTTGCGCAAAAGTGCTAAAAACACTTAAAAACCCTTAAAATCGCAACTTAACATGTATTTTCAAGCATATGACTTTTATTTTCAATACTAACTACTTCAACACAATAATAAATACCAAATATTTTTGTGTGCCAAGTCTCTTATAGAACAAACGAAGTTTGAGCTACTTTGTGCGCAAAAGTGCCAAAAACGCTTAAAAATCCTTAAAATTGCAACTTAACATGTAATTTCTAACATATGAGTAGGATTTTCAATTCTAACCACTTCAACACAATTATAATATACCAAATAGTGTTGTGTGCAAAGTCTCGTGCAAAATAAAATAAGTTTGAGCTACTTTATGACCAAAAGTGCCTAAAACGCTTAAAAACCCGTAAAATCGCAACTTAACACGTAATTTCTAGCATATGTCTATGATTTTCAATTCTATAAACTTCAACACAATAATATATTCCAAATAGTCTTGTGTGCAAATTTTTGTGCAAAACATACCAAGTTTGAGCTTCTTTATGCGCAAAAGTGCCTAAAACGTTTAAAAACCCTTAAATTTGTAACTTACCACGTAATTTCTAGCATATGACTATGATTTTTAATTCTAACCACTTCAACACAATAACATATACCAAATAGTGTTGTGTTCCAAGTTTTGTGCAAAAGAAACCAAGTTTGAGCTACTTTATGCGCAATAGTGACTAAAACACTTAAAAACCCGTAAAATCGCAAAACAACACGTAATTTATAGCTATGTCTATGATTTTAAATTCTAACCACTTCAACAAAATAATGTACACCAAATAGTGTTGTGTGTTAAGTTTCGTGCGAAACAAACCAAGTTTGAGCTACTTTTTGCGCAAAAGTGCTAAAAACGCTTAAAAACCCTTAAAATCGCAACTTAACATGTAATTTCAAGCATATGACTTTTATTTTCAATCCTAACTACTTCAACACAATAATAAATACCAAATATTTTTGTGTGCCAAGTCTCTTGTAGAACAAACGAAGTTTGAGCTACTTTGTGCGCAAAAGTGCCAAAAACGCTTAAAAATCCTTAAAATTGCAACTTAACATGTAATTTCTAACATATGAGTAGGATTTTCAATTCTAACCACTTCAACACAATTATAATATACCAAATAGTGTTGTGTGCAAAGTCTCGTGCAAAATAAAATAAGTTTGAGCTACTTTATGAACAAAAGTGCCTAAAACGCTTAAAAACCTGTACAATCGCAACTTAACACGTAATTTCTAGCATATGTCTATGATTTTCAATTCTATAAACTTCAACACAATAATATATTCCAAATAGTCTTGTGTGCAAATTTTTGTGCAAAACAAACCAAGTTTGAGCTTCTTTATGCGCAAAAGTGCCTAAAACGTTTAAAAACCCTTAAATTTGTAACTTACCACGTAATTTCTAGCATATGACTATGATTTTTAATTCTAACCACTTCAACATAATAATATATACCAAATAGTGTTGTGTTCCAAGTTTTGTGCAAAAGAAACCAAGTTTGAGCTACTTTATGCGCAATAGTGACTAAAACACTTAAAAACCCGTAAAAATCGCAAAACAACACGTAATTTATAGCTATGTCTATGATTTTAAATTCTAACCACTTCAACAAAATAATGTACACCAAATAGTGTTGTGTGTTAAGTTTCGTGCGAAACAAACCAAGTTTGAGCTACTTTTTGCGCAAAAGTGCTAAAAACGCTTAAAAACCCTTAAAATCGCAACTTAACATGTAATTTCAAGCATATGACTTTTATTTTCAATCGTAACTACTTCAACACAATAATAAATACCAAATATTTTTGTGTGCCAAGTCTCTTGTAGAACAAACGAAGTTTGAGCTACTTTGTGCGCAAAAGTGCCAAAAACGCTTAAAAATCCTTAAAATTGCAACTTAACATGTAATTTCTAACATATGAGTAGGATTTTCAATTCTAACCACTTCAACACAATTATAATATACCAAATAGTGTTGTGTGCAAAGTCTCGTGCAAATAAAATAAGTTTGAGCTACTTTATGAACAAAAGTGCCTAAAACGCTTAAAAACCCGTAAAATCGCAACTTAACACGTAATTTCTAGCATATGTCTATGATTTTCAATTCTATAAACTTCAACACAATAATATATTCCAAATAGTCTTGTATGCAAATTTTTGTGCAAAACATACCAAGTTTGAGATTCTTTATGCGCAAAAGTGCCTAAAACGTTTAAAAACCCTTAAATTTGTAACTTACCACGTAATTTCTAGCATATGACTATGATTTTTAATTCTAACCACTTCAACACAATAACATATACCAAATAGTGTTGTGTTCCAAGTTTTGTGCAAAAGAAACCAAGTTTGAGCTACTTTATGCGCAATAGTGACTAAAACACTTAAAAACCCGTAAAATCGCAAAACAACACGTAATTTATAGCTATTTCTATGATTTTAAATTCTAACCACTTCAACAAAATAATGTACACCAAATAGTGTTGTGTGTTAAGTTTCGTGCGAAACAAACCAAGTTTGAGCTACTTTTTGCGCAAAAGTGCTAAAAACGCTTAAAAACCCTTAAAATCGCAACTTAACATGTAATTTCAAGCATATGACTTTTATTTTCAATCCTAACTACTTCAACACAATAATAAATACCAAATATTTTTGTGTGCCAAGTCTCTTGTAGAACAAACGAAGTTTGAGCTACTTTGTGCGCAAAAGTGCCAAAAACGCTTAAAAATCCTTAAAATTGCAACTTAACATGTAATTTCTAACATATGAGTAGGATTTTCAATTCTAACCACTTCAACACAATTATAATATACCAAATAGTGTTGTGTGCAAAGTCTCGTGCAAAATAAAATAAGTTTGAGCTACTTTATGAACAAAAGTGCCTAAAACGCTTAAAAATCCGTAAAATCGCAACTTAACACGTAATTTCTAGCATATGTCTATGATTTTCAATTCTATAAACTTCAACACAATAATATATTCCAAATAGTCTTGTGTGCAAATTTTTGTGCAAAACATACCAAGTTTGAGCTTCTTTATGCGCAAAAGTGCCTAAAACGTTTAAAAGCCCTTAAATTTGTAACTTACCACGTAATTTCTAGCATATGACTATGATTTTTAATTCTAACCACTTCAACACAATAACATATACCAAATAGTGTTGTGTTCCAAGTTTTGTGCAAAAGAAACCAAGTTTGAGCTACTTTATGCGCAATAGTGACTAAAACACTTAAAAACCCGTAAAATCGCAAAACAACACGTAATTTATAGCTATGTCTATGATTTTAATTTCTAACCACTTCAACAAAATAATGTACACCAAATAGTGTTGTGTGTTAAGTTTCGTGCGAAACAAACCAAGTTTGAGCTACTTTTTGCGCAAAAGTGCTAAAAACGCTTAAAAACCCTTAAAATCGCAACTTAACATGTAATTTCAAGCATATGACTTTTATTTTCAATCGTAACTACTTCAACACAATAATAAATACCAAATATTTTTGTGTGCCAAGTCTCTTGTAGAACAAACGAAGTTTGAGCTACTTTGTGCGCAAAAGTGCCAAAAACGCTTAAAAATCCTTAAAATTGCAACTTAACATGTAATTTCTAACATATGAGTAGGATTTTCAATTCTAACCACTTCAACACAATTATAATATACCAAATAGTGTTGTGTGCAAAGTCTCGTGCAAAATAAAATAAGTTTGAGCTACTTTATGAACAAAAGTGCCTAAAACGCTTAAAAACCCGTAAAATCGCAACTTAACACGTAATTTCTAGCATATGTCTATGATTTTCAATTCTATAAACTTCAACACAATAATATATTCCAAATAGTCTTGTGTGCAAATTTTTGTGCAAAACATACCAAGTTTGAGATTCTTTATGCGCAAAAGTGCCTAAAACGTTTAAAAACCCTTAAATTTGTAACTTACCACGTAATTTCTAGCATATGACTATGATTTTTAATTCTAACCACTTCAACACAATAACATATACCAAATAGTGTTGTGTTCCAAGTTTTGTGCAAAAGAAACCAAGTTTGAGCTACTTTATGCGCAATAGTGACTAAAACACTTAAAAACCCGTAAAATCGCAAAACAACACGTAATTTATAGCTATTTCTATGATTTTAAATTCTAACCACTTCAACAAAATAATGTACACCAAATAGTGTTGTGTGTTAAGTTTCGTGCGAAACAAACCAAGTTTGAGCTACTTTTTGCGCAAAAGTGCTAAAAACGCTTAAAAACCCTTAAAATCGCAACTTAACATGTAATTTCAAGCATATGACTTTTATTTTCAATCCTAACTACTTCAACACAATAATAAATACCAAATATTTTTGTGTGCCAAGTCTCTTGTAGAACAAACGAAGTTTGAGCTACTTTGTGCGCAAAAGTGCCAAAAACGCTTAAAAATCCTTAAAATTGCAACTTAACATGTAATTTCTAACATATGAGTAGGATTTTCAATTCTAACCACTTCAACACAATTATAATATACCAAATAGTGTTGTGTGCAAAGTCTCGTGCAAAATAAAATAAGTTTGAGCTACTTTATGAACAAAAGTGCCTAAAACGCTTAAAAATCCGTAAAATCGCAACTTAACACGTAATTTCTAGCATATGTCTATGATTTTCAATTCTATAAACTTCAACACAATAATATATTCCAAATAGTCTTGTGTGCAAATTTTTGTGCAAAACATACCAAGTTTGAGCTTCTTTATGCGCAAAAGTGCCTAAAACGTTTAAAAACCCTTAAATTTGTAACTTACCACGTAATTTCTAGCATATGACTATGATTTTTAATTCTAACCACTTCAACACAATAACATATACCAAATAGTGTTGTGTTCCAAGTTTTGTGCAAAAGAAACCAAGTTTGAGCTACTTTATGCGCAATAGTGACTAAAACACTTAAAAACCCGTAAAATCGCAAAACAACACGTAATTTATAGCTATGTCTATGATTTTAAATTCTAACCACTTCAACAAAATAATGTACACCAAATAGTGTTGTGTGTTAAGTTTCGTGCGAAACAAACCAAGTTTGAGCTACTTTTTGCGCAAAAGTGCTAAAAACGCTTAAAAACCCTTAAAATCGCAACTTAACATGTAATTTCAAGCATATGACTTTTATTTTCAATCCTAACTACTTCAACACAATAATAAATACCAAATATTTTTGTGTGCCAAGTCTCTTGTAGAACAAACGAAGTTTGAGCTACTTTGTGCGCAAAAGTGCCAAAAACGCTTAAAAATCCTTAAAATTGCAACTTAACATGTAATTTCTAACATATGAGTAGGATTTTCAATTCTAACCACTTCAACACAATTATAATATACCAAATAGTGTTGTGTGCAAAGTCTCGTGCAAAATAAAATAAGTTTGAGCTACTTTATGAACAAAAGTGCCTAAAACGCTTAAAAACCCGTAAAATCGCAACTTAACACGTAATTTCTAGCATATGTCTATGATTTTCAATTCTATAAACTTCAACACAATAATATATTCCAAATAGTCTTGTGTGCAAATTTTTGTGCAAAACAAACCAAGTTTGAGCTTCTTTATGCGCAAAAGTGCCTAAAACGTTTAAAAACCCTTAAATTTGTAACTTACCACGTAATTTCTAGCATATGACTATGATTTTTAATTCTAACCACTTCAACATAATAATATATACCAAATAGTGTTGTGTTCCAAGTTTTGTGCAAAAGAAACCAAGTTTGAGCTACTTTATGCGCAATAGTGACTAAAACACTTAAAAACCGTAAAATCGCAAAACAACACGTAATTTATAGCTATGTCTAAGATTTTAAATTCTAACCACTTCAACAAAACAATGTACACCAAATAGTGTTGTGTGTTAAGTTTCGTGCGAAACAAACCAAGTTTGAGCTACTTTTTGCGCAAAAGTGCTAAAAACGCTTAAAAACCCTTAAAATCGCAACTTAACATGTAATTTCAAGCATATGACTTTTATTTTCAATCCTAACTACTTCAACACAATAATAAATACCAAATATTTTTGTGTGCCAAGTCTCTTGTAGAACAAACGAAGTTTGAGCTACTTTGTGCGCAAAAGTGCCAAAAACGCTTAAAAATCCTTAAAATTGCAACTTAACATGTAATTTCTAACATATGAGTAGGATTTTCAATTCTAACCACTTCAACACAATTATAATATACCAAATAGTGTTGTGTGCAAAGTCTCGTGCAAAATAAAATAAGTTTGAGCTACTTTATGAACAAAAGTGCCTAAAACGCTTAAAAACCCGTAAAATCGCAACTTAACACGTAATTTCTAGCATATGTCTATGATTTTCAATTCTATAAACTTCAACACAATAATATATTCCAAATAGTCTTGTGTGCAAATTTTTGTGCAAAACATACCAAGTTTGAGCTTCTTTATGCGCAAAAGTGCCTAAAACGTTTAAAAACCCTTAAATTTGTAACTTACCACGTAATTTCTAGCATATGACTATGATTTTTAATTCTAACCACTTCAACACAATAACATATACCAAATAGTGTTGTGTTCCAAGTTTTGTGCAAAAGAAACCAAGTTTGAGCTACTTTATGCGCAATAGTGACTAAAACACTTAAAAACCCGTAAAATCGCAAAACAACACGTAATTTACAGCTATGTCTATGATTTTAAATTCTAACCACTTCAACAAAATAATGTACACCAAATAGTGTTGTGTGTTAAGTTTCGTGCGAAACAAACCAAGTTTGAGCTACTTTTTGCGCAAAAGTGCTAAAAACGCTTAAAAACCCTTAAAATCGCAACTTAACATGTAATTTCAAGCATATGACTTTTATTTTCAATCCTAACTACTTCAACACAATAATAAATACCAAATATTTTTGTGTGCCAAGTCTCTTGTAGAACAAACGAAGTTTGAGCTACTTTGTGCGCAAAAGTGCCAAAAACGCTTAAAAATCCTTAAAATTGCAACTTAACATGTAATTTCTAACATATGAGTAGGATTTTCAATTCTAACCACTTCAACACAATTATAATATACCAAATAGTGTTGTGTGCAAAGTCTCGTGCAAAATAAAATAAGTTTGAGCTACTTTATGAACAAAAGTGCCTAAAACGCTTAAAAACCCGTAAAATCGCAACTTAACACGTAATTTCTAGCATATGTCTATGATTTTCAATTCTATAAACTTCAACACAATAATATATTCCAAATAGTCTTGTGTGCAAATTTTTGTGCAAAACAAACCAAGTTTGAGCTTCTTTATGCGCAAAAGTGCCTAAAACGTTTAAAAACCCTTAAATTTGTAACTTACCACGTAATTTCTAGCATATGACTATGATTTTTAATTCTAACCACTTCAACATAATAATATATACCAAATAGTGTTGTGTTCCAAGTTTTGTGCAAAAGAAACCAAGTTTGAGCTACTTTATGCGCAATAGTGACTAAAACACTTAAAAACCGTAAAATCGCAAAACAACACGTAATTTATAGCTATGTCTATGATTTTAAATTCTAACCACTTCAACAAAATAATGTACACCAAATAGTGTTGTGTGTTAAGTTTCGTGCGAAACAAACCAAGTTTGAGCTACTTTTTGCGCAAAAGTGCTAAAAACGCTTAAAAACCCTTAAAATCGCAACTTAACATGTAATTTCAAGCATATGACTTTTATTTTCAATCCTAACTACTTCAACACAACAATAAATACCAAATATTTTTGTGTGCCAAGTCTCTTGTAGAACAAACGAAGTTTGAGCTACTTTGTGCGCAAAAGTGCCAAAAACGCTTAAAAATCCTTAAAATTGCAACTTAACATGTAATTTCTAACATATGAGTAGGATTTTCAATTCTAACCACTTCAACACAATTATAATATACCAAATAGTGTTGTGTGCAAAGTCTCGTGCAAAATAAAATAAGTTTGAGCTACTTTATGAACAAAAGTGCCTAAAACGCTTAAAAACCCGTAAAATCGCAACTTAACACGTAATTTCTAGCATATGTCTATGATTTTCAATTCTATAAACTTCAACACAATAATATATTCCAAATAGTCCTGTGTGCAAATTTTTGTGCAAAACATACCAAGTTTGAGCTTCTTTATGCGCAAAAGTGCCTAAAACGTTTAAAAACCCTTAAATTTGTAACTTACCACGTAATTTCTAGCATATGACTATGATTTTTAATTCTAACCACTTCAACACAATAACATATACCAAATAGTGTTGTGTTCCAAGTTTTGTGCAAAAGAAACCAAGTTTGAGCTACTTTATGCGCAATAGTGACTAAAACACTTAAAAACCCGTAAAATCGCAAAACAACACGTAATTTATAGCTATGTCTATGATTTTAAATTCTAACCACTTCAACAAAATAATGTACACCAAATAGTGTTGTGTGTTAAGTTTCGTGCGAAACAAACCAAGTTTGAGCTACTTTTTGCGCAAAAGTGCTAAAAACGCTTAAAAAACCCTTAAAATCGCAACTTAACATGTAATTTCAAGCATATGACTTTTATTTTCAATCCTAACTACTTCAACACAATAATAAATACCAAATATTTTTGTGTGCCAAGTCTCTTGTAGAACAAACGAAGTTTGAGCTACTTTGTGCGCAAAAGTGCCAAAAACGCTTAAAAATCCTTAAAATTGCAACTTAACATGTAATTTCTAACATATGAGTAGGATTTTCAATTCTAACCACTTCAACACAATTATAATATACCAAATAGTGTTGTGTGCAAAGTCTCGTGGAAAATAAAATAAGTTTGAGCTACTTTATGAACAAAAGTGCCTAAAACGCTTAAAAACCCGTAAAATCGCAACTTAACACGTAATTTCTAGCATATGTCTATGATTTTCAATTCTATAAACTTCAACACAATAATATATTCCAAATAGTCTTGTGTGCAAATTTTTGTGCAAAACAAACCAAGTTTGAGCTTCTTTATGCGCAAAAGTGCCTAAAACGTTTAAAAACCCTTAAATTTGTAACTTACCACGTAATTTCTAGCATATGACTATGATTTTTAATTCTAACCACTTCAACACAATAATCTATACCAAATAGTGTTGTGTTCCAAGTTTTGTGCAAAAGAAACCAAGTTTGAGCTACTTTATGCGCAATAGTGACTAAAACACTTAAAAACCCGTAAAATCGCAAAACAACACGTAATTTATAGCTATGTCTATGATTTTAAATTCTAACCACTTCAACAAAATAATGTACACCAAATAGTGTTGTGTGTTAAGTTTCGTGCGAAACAAACCAAGTTTGAGCTACTTTTTGCGCAAAAGTGCTAAAAACGCTTAAAAACCCTTAAAATCGCAACTTAACATGTAATTTCAAGCATATGACTTTTATTTTCAATCCTAACTACTTTAACACAATAATAAATACCAAATATTTTTGTGTGCCAAGTCTCTTGTAGAACAAACGAAGTTTGAGCTACTTTGTGCGCAAAAGTGCCAAAAACACTAAAAAATCCTTAAAATTGCAACTTAACATGTAATTTCTAACATATGAGTAGGATTTTCAATTCTAACCACTTCAACACAATTATAATATACCAAATAGTGTTGTGTGCAAAGTCTCGTGCAAAATAAAATAAGTTTGAGCTACTTTATGAACAAAAGTGCCTAAAACGCTTAAAAACCCGTAAAATCGCAACTTAACACGTAATTTCTAGCATATGTCTATGATTTTCAATTCTATAAACTTCAACACAATAATATATTCCAAATAGTCTTGTGTGCAAATTTTTGTGCAAAACATACCAAGTTTGAGCTTCTTTATGCGCAAAAGTGCCTAAAACGTTTAAAAACCCTTAAATTTGTAACTTACCACGTAATTTCTAGCATATGACTATGATTTTTAATTCTAACCACTTCAACACAATAACATATACCAAATAGTGTTGTGTTCCAAGTTTTGTGCAAAAGAAACCAAGTTTGAGCTACTTTATGCGCAATAGTGACTAAAACACTTAAAAACCCGTAAAATCGCAAAACAACACGTAATTTATAGCTATGTCTATGATTTTAAATTCTAACCACTTCAACAAAATAATGTACACCAAATAGTGTTTTGTGTTAAGTTTCGTGCGAAACAAACCAAGTTTGAGCTACTTTTTGCGCAAAAGTGCTAAAAACGCTTAAAAACCCTTAAAATCGCAACTTAACATGTAATTTCAAGCATATGACTTTTATTTTCAATCCTAACTACTTCAACACAATAATAAATACCAAATATTTTTGTGTGCCAAGTCTCTTGTAGAACAAACGAAGTTTGAGCTACTTTGTGCGCAAAAGTGCCAAAAACGCTTAAAAATCCTTAAAATTGCAACTTAACATGTAATTTCTAACATATGAGTAGGATTTTCAATTCTAACCACTTCAACACAATTATAATATACCAAATAGTGTTGTGTGCAAAGTCTCCTGCAAAATAAAATAAGTTTGAGCTACTTTATGAACAAAAGTGCCTAAAACGCTTAAAAACCCGTAAAATCGCAACTTAACACGTAATTTCTAGCATATGTCTATGATTTTCAATTCTATAAACTTCAACACAATAATATATTCCAAATAGTCTTGTGTGCAAATTTTTGTGCAAAACAAACCAAGTTTGAGCTTCTTTATGCGCAAAAGTGCCTAAAACGTTTAAAAACCCTTAAATTTGTAACTTACCACGTAATTTCTAGCATATGACTATGATTTTTAATTCTAACCACTTCAACACAATAATCTATACCAAATAGTGTTGTGTTCCAAGTTTTGTGCAAAAGAAACCAAGTTTGAGATACTTTATGCGCAATAGTGACTAAAACGCTTAAAAACCCGTAAAATCGCAAAACAACACGTAATTTATAGCTATGTCTATGATTTTAAATTCTAACCACTTCAACAAAATAATGTACACGAAATAGTGTTGTGTGTTAAGTTTCGTGCGAAACAAATCTAGTTTGAGCTACTTTTTGCGCAAAAGTGCTAAAAACGCTTAAAAACCCTTAAAATCGCAACTTAACATGTAATTTCAAGCATATGACTTTTATTTTCAATCCTAACTACTTCAACACAATAATAAATACCAAATATTTTTGTGTGCCAAGTCTCTTGTAGAACAAACGAAGTTTGAGCTACTTTGTGCGCAAAAGTGCCAAAAACGTTAAAAAATCCTTAAAATTGCAACTTAACATGTAATTTCTAACATATGAGTAGGATTTTCAATTCTAACCACTTCAACACAATTATAATATACCAAATAGTGTTGTGTGCAAAGTCTCGTGCAAAATAAAATAAGTTTGAGCTACTTTATGAACAAAAGTGCCTAAAACGCTTAAAAACCCGTAAAATCGCAACTTAACACGTAATTTCTAGCATATGACTATGATTTTCAATTCTAACCACTTCAACACAATAATATATATTCCAAATAGTGTTGTGTGTAATGTTTTGTGCAAAACAAACCAAGTTTGAGCTATTTTATGCGCAAAAGTGCCCAAAACGCTTAAAAACCCTTAAAATTGTAACTTAACACGTAATTTCCTGCATATGACTATGTTTTTTAATTCTAAGCATATCAACACAATAATATATACCAAATACTGTTGTGTTCTAAGTTTTGTGCAAAACAAAACAAGTTTGAACTACTTTATGCGCAAAAGTACCAAAAACGCTTAAAAACCCGTAAATTCGCAACTTAACACGTAATTTCTAGCATATGTCTATGATTTTGAATTCTAACCACTTCAATACAATAATGTACACCAAATAGTGTTGTGTGTTAAGTTTCGTTCATAACAAACCAAGTTTGAGCTACTTTATGCGCAAAAGTGCTAAAAACGCTTAAAAACACTTAAAATCGCAACTTAACATGTAATTTCTAGCGTATGACTAGGACTTTTTAATTCTAACCACTTCAACACAATAATATACACCAAATAGAGTTGTGTGCCAAGTCTCGTGCAAAACTAACCAAGTTTGAGCTACTTATGCGCAAAAGTGCCAAAAACGATTAAAAACCCTTAAAATCGCAACTTAACATGTAATTTCACGCATATGACTTTGATTTTTAATTATTACCACTTCAACACAATAATAGATACCTAATACTGTTGTGTGCCAATTTTCGTGCAAAACAAACCAAGTTTTAGCTACATAATACGTAAAAGTGCCAAAAACGCTTAAAAACCCTTAAAATCGCAACTTAACATTTAATTTCTAGCGTATGACTAGTATTTTCAATTCTAACCACTTCAACACAATAATATATACTAAATAGTGTCGTGTGCCAAGTTTCGTGCAAAACAAACACAATTTGAGCTACTTTATGCACAAAAGTGCCAAAAACGCTTAAAAATCCTTAAAATCGCAACTTAACATGTAATTTCTTGCATATGACTTTGATTTTTAATTCTTACCATTTCAACACAATAATAGATACCAACTAGTATGTTGTGCCAATTTTTGTGCAAAAAAAACCAAGTTTGCGCTACATTATGCACAAAAGTGCCAAATACGCTTAAAAACCCTTAAAATCGCAATTTAACATGTAATTTCTAGCATATTACTATGATTTTCAATTCTAACCACTTCAACACAATAATATATTCCAAATTGTCTTGTGTGCAAATTTTTGTGCAAAACAAACCAAGTTTGAGCTTCTTTATGCGCAAAAGTGCCTAAAACGCTTAAAAACCCTTAAATTTGTAACTTACCACGTAATTTCTAGCATATGACTATGATTTTTAATTCTAACCACTTCAACACAATAACATATACCAAATAGTGTTGTGTTCCAAGTTTTGTGCAAAAGAAACCAAGTTTGAGCTACTTTATGCGCAATAGTGACTAAAACGCTTAAAAACCCGTAAAATCGCAAAACAACACGTAATTTATAGGTATGTCTATGATTTTAAATTCTAACCACTTCAACAAAATAATGTACACCAAATAGTGTTGTGTGTTAAGTTTCGTGCGAGATAAACCTAGTTTGAGCTACTTTTTGCGCAAAAGTGCTAAAAACGCTTAAAAACCCTTAAAATCGCAACTTAACATGTAATTTCAAGCATATGACTTTTATTTTCAATAATAACTACTTCAACACAATAATAAATACCAAATATTTTTGTGTGCCAAGTCTCTTATAGAACAAACGAAGTTTGAGCTACTTTGGGCGCAAAAGTGCCAAAAACGCTTAAAAATCCTTAAAATTGCAACTTAACATGTAATTTCTAACATATGAGTAGGATTTTCAATTCTAACCACTTCAACACAATTATAATATACCAAATAGTGTTGTGTGCAAAGTCTCGTGCAAAATAAAATAAGTTTGAGCTACTTTATGAACAAAAGTGCCTAAAACGCTTAAAAACCCGTAAAATCGCAACTTAACACGTAATTTCTAGCATATGTCTATGATTTTCAATTCTATAAACTTCAACACAATAATATATTCCAAATAGTCTTGTGTGCAAATTTTTGTGCAAAACAAACCAAGTTTGAGCTTCTTTATGCGCAAAAGTGCCTAAAACGTTTAAAAACCCTTAAATTTGTAACTTACCACGTAATTTCTAGCATATGACTATGATTTTTAATTCTAACCACTTCAACACAATAACATATACCAAATAGTGTTGTGTTCCAAGTTTTGTGCAAAAGAAACCAAGTTTGAGCTACTTTATGCGCAATAGTGACTAAAACACTTAAAAACCCGTAAAATCGCAAAACAACACGTAATTTATAGCTATGTCTATGATTTTAAATTCTAACCACTTCAACAAAATAATGTACACCAAATAGTGTTGTGTGTTAAGTTTCGTGCGAAACAAACCAAGTTTGAGCTACTTTTTGCGCAAAAGTGCTAAAAACGCTTAAAAACCCTTAAAATCGCAACTTAACATGTAATTTCAAGCATATGACTTTTATTTTCAATCCTAACTACTTCAACACAATAATAAATACCAAATATTTTTGTGTGCCATGTCTCTTGTAGAACAAACGAAGTTTGAGCTACTTTGTGCGCAAAAGTGCCAAAAACGCTTAAAAATCCTTAAAATTGCAACTTAACATGTAATTTCTAACATATGAGTAGGATTTTCAATTCTAACCACTTCAACACAATTATAATTTACCAAATAGTGTTGTGTGCAAAGTCTCGTGCAAAATAAAATAAGTTTGAGCTACTTTATGAACAAAAGTGCCTAAAACGCTTAAAAACCCGTAAAATCGCAACTTAACACGTAATTTCTAGCATATGTCTATGATTTTCAATTCTATAAACTTCAACACAATAATATATTCCAAATAGTCTTGTGTGCAAATTTTTGTGCAAAACAAACCAAGTTTGAGCTTCTTTATGCGCAAAAGTGCCTAAAACGTTTAAAAACCCTTAAATTTGTAACTTACCACGTAATTTCTAGCATATGACTATGATTTTTAATTCTAACCACTTCAACACAATAACATATACCAAATAGTGTTGTGTTCCAAGTTTTGTGCAAAAGAAACCAAGTTTGAGCTACTTTATGCGCAATAGTGACTAAAACACTTAAAAACCCGTAAAATCGCAAAACAACACGTAATTTATAGCTATGTCTATGATTTTAAATTCTAGCCACTTCAACAAAATAATGTACACCAAATAGTGTTGTGTGTTAAGTTTCGTGCGAAACAAACCAAGTTTGAGCTACTTTTTGCGCAAAAGTGCTAAAAACGCTTAAAAACCCTTAAAATCGCAACTTAACATGTAATTTCAAGCATATGACTTTTATTTTCAATCCTAACTACTTCAACACAATAATAAATACCAAATATTTTTGTGTGCCAAGTCTCTTGTAGAACAAACGAAGTTTGAGCTACTTTGTGCGCAAAAGTGCCAAAAACGCTTAAAAATCCTTAAAATTGCAACTTAACATGTAATTTCTAACATATGAGTAGGATTTTCAATTCTAACCACTTCAACACAATTATAATTTACCAAATAGTGTTGTGTGCAAAGTCTCGTGCAAAATAAAATAAGTTTGAGCTACTTTATGAACAAAAGTGCCTAAAACGCTTAAAAACCCGTAAAATCGCAACTTAACACGTAATTTCTAGCATATGTCTATGATTTTCAATTCTATAAACTTCAACACAATAATATATTCCAAATAGTCAAATTTTTGTGCAAAACAAACCAAGTTTGAGCTTCTTTATGCGCAAAAGTGCCTAAAACGTTTAAAAACCCTTAAATTTGTAACTTACCACGTAATTTCTAGCATATGACAATAATTTTTAATTCTAACCACTTCAATACAATAATATATACCAAATAGTGTTGTGTTCCAAGTTTTGTGCAAAAGAAACCAAGTTTGAGCTACTTTATGCGCAATAGTGACTAAAACACTTAAAAACCCGTAAAATCGCAAAACAACACGTAATTTATAGCTATGTCTATGATTTTAAATTCTAACCACTTCAACAAAATAATGTACACCAAATAGTGTTGTGTGTTAAGTTTCGTGCGAAACAAACCAAGTTTGAGCTACTTTTTGCGCAAAAGTGCTAAAAACGCTTAAAAAACCCTTAAAATCGCAACTTAACATGTAATTTCAAGCATATGACTTTTATTTTCAATCCTAACTACTTCAACACAATAATAAATACCAAATATTTTTGTGTGCCAAGTCTCTTGTAGAACAAACGAAGTTTGAGCTACTTTGTGCGCAAAAGTGCCAAAAAACGCTTAAAAATCCTTAAAATTGCAACTTAACATGTAATTTCTAACATATGAGTAGGATTTTCAATTCTAACCACTTCAACACAATTATAATTTACCAAATAGTGTTGTGTGCAAAGTCTCGTGCAAAATAAAATAAGTTTGAGCTACTTTATGAACAAAAGTGCCTAAAACGCTTAAAAACCCGTAAAATCGCAACTTAACACGTAATTTCTAGCATATGTCTATGATTTTCAATTCTATAAACTTCAACACAATAATATATTCCAAATAGTCTTGTGTGCAAATTTTTGTGCAAAACAAACCAAGTTTGAGCTTCTTTATGCGCAAAAGTGCCTAAAACGTTTAAAAACCCTTAAATTTGTAACTTACCACGTAATTTCTAGCATATGACTATGATTTTTAATTCTAACCACTTCAACACAATAACATATACCAAATAGTGTTGTGTTCCAAGTTTTGTGCAAAAGAAACCAAGTTTGAGCTACTTTATGCGCAATAGTGACTAAAACACTTAAAAACCCGTAAAATCGCAAAACAACACGTAATTTATAGCTATGTCTATGATTTTAAATTCTAGCCACTTCAACAAAATAATGTACACCAAATAGTGTTGTGTGTTAAGTTTCGTGCGAAACAAACCAAGTTTGAGCTACTTTTTGCGCAAAAGTGCTAAAAACGCTTAAAAACCCTTAAAATCGCAACTTAACATGTAATTTCAAGCATATGACTTTTATTTTCAATCCTAACTACTTCAACACAATAATAAATACCAAATATTTTTGGTGTGCCAAGTCTCTTGTAGAACAAACGAAGTTTGAGCTACTTTGTGCGCAAAAGTGCCAAAAACGCTTAAAAATCCTTAAAATTGCAACTTAACATGTAATTTCTAACATATGAGTAGGATTTTCAATTCTAACCACTTCAACACAATTATAATTTACCAAATAGTGTTGTGTGCAAAGTCTCGTGCAAAATAAAATAAGTTTGAGCTACTTTATGAACAAAAGTGCCTAAAACGCTTAAAAACCCGTAAAATCGCAACTTAACACGTAATTTCTAGCATATGTCTATGATTTTCAATTCTATAAACTTCAACACAATAATATATTCCAAATAGTCAAATTTTTGTGCAAAACAAACCAAGTTTGAGCTTCTTTATGCGCAAAAGTGCCTAAAACGTTTAAAAACCCTTAAATTTGTAACTTACCACGTAATTTCTAGCATATGACAATAATTTTTAATTCTAACCACTTCAATACAATAATATATACCAAATAGTGTTGTGTTCCAAGTTTTGTGCAAAAGAAACCAAGTTTGAGCTACTTTATGCGCAATAGTGACTAAAACACTTAAAAACCCGTAAAATCGCAAAACAACACGTAATTTATAGCTATGTCTATGATTTTAAATTCTAACCACTTCAACAAAATAATGTACACCAAATAGTGTTGTGTGTTAAGTTTCGTGCGAAACAAACCAAGTTTGAGCTACTTTTTGCGCAAAAGTGCTAAAAACGCTTAAAAACCCTTAAAATCGCAACTTAACATGTAATTTCAAGCATATGACTTTTATTTTCAATCCTAACTACTTCAACACAATAATAAATACCAAATATTTTTGTGTGCCAAGTCTCTTGTAGAACAAACGAAGTTTGAGCTACTTTGTGCGCAAAAGTGCCAAAAACGCTTAAAAATCCTTAAAATTGCAACTTAACATGTAATTTCTAACATATGAGTAGGATTTTCAATTCTAACCACTTCAACACAATTATAATATACCAAATAGTGTTGTGTGCAAAGTCTCGTGCAAAATAAATTAAGTTTGAGCTACTTTATGAACAAAAGTGCCTAAAACGCTTAAAAACTCGTAAAATCGCAACTTAACACGTAATTTCTAGCATATGTCTATGATTTTCAATTCTATAAACTTCAACAAAATATTATATACAAAATAGAGTTGTGTGCCAAGTTTTGTCCAAAATAAAACAAGTTTGAACTACTTTATGCGCAAAAGTGTCAAAAACACTTAAAAACCCTTATAATATCAACTTAACACGTCATTTCTAGCATATGACTATGTTTTTCAATTTCCACTTCAAAACAATAATATATACCAAATAGTGTTGTGTGCCAAGTTTCGTGCAAAACAACCAAGTTTGAACAACTTTTTGCGCAAAAGTGCCAAAAACGCTTAAAAACCCTTAAAATCGAAACTTAACATGTAATTTCTAGCATATGACTATGATTTTCAATTCTAACCACTTCAACACAATAATATATATTCCAAATAGTGTTGTGTTCCAAGTTTTGTGCAAATGAAACCAAGTTTGAGCTACTTTATGCGCAATAGTGACTAAAACACTTAAAAACCCGTAAAATCGCAAAACAACACGTAATTTATAGCTATGTCTATGATTTTAAATTCTAACCACTTCAACAAAATAATGTACACCAAATAGTGTTGTGTGTTAAGTTTCGTGCGAAACAAACCAAGTTTGAGCTACTTTTTGCGCAAAAGTGCTAAA
>NC_080052.1:48716-70521 GCF_026212465.1 Amaranthus tricolor | reverse complement strand
AAAAACGCTTAAAACCCTTAAAATCGGAAATTAACATGTAATTTAAGCACATGACTTTGATTTTCAATTCTAACTACTTCAACATAATAATAAATACCAAATAGTTTTGTGTGCCAAGTTTCGTGCAGAACAAACGAAGTTTGAGCTACTTTGTGCGCAAAGAGCCAAAAACGCTTAGAAATCCTTAAAATCGCAACTTAACATGTAATTTCTAGCATATGACTAGGATTTTCAATTCTAACCACTTCAAACACAATTATAATATACCAAATAGTGTTTTGTGCCAAGTTTCGTGCAAAAAAAACCAAGTTTGAGCTTCTTTATGCGCAAAAGTGCCCAAAACGCTTAAAAACCCTTAAAATTGTAACTTAACACGTAATTTCTACCATATGGCTATGATTTTTAATTCTAACCACTTCAACACAATAATATATACCAAATAGTGTTGTGTTCCAAGTTTTGTGCAAAAGAAACCAAGTTTGAGCTACTTTATGCGCAAAAGTGACTAAAACACTTAAAAACCCGTAAAATTGCAAAACATCACGTAATTTCTAGCTATGTCTATGATTTTAAATTCTAACCACTTCAACACAATAATGTATACCAAATAGTGTTGTGTGTTAAGTTTCGTGCGAAACAAACCAAGTTTGAGCTAGTTTATGCGCAAAAGTGCTGAAAACGCTAAGTTTGAGCTACTTTGTGCGCAAAAGTGCCAAAAACGCATAAAAATCCTTAAAATCGCAACGTAACATGTAATTTCTAGCATATGACTAGGATTTTCAATTCTAACCACTTCAACACAATTATAATATACCAAATAGTGTTGTGTGCAAAGTCTCGTGCAAAATAAAACAAGTTTGAGCTACTTTATGCACAAAAGTGCCTAAAACGCTTAAAAACCTGTAAAATCGCAACTTAACACGTAATTTCTAACATATGTCTATGATTTTCAATTCTAACAACTTCAACACAATATTATATACCAAATAAAGTTGTGTGCCAAGTATCGTCCAAAATAAAACAAGTTTGAACTACTTTATGCGCAAAAGTGTCAAAAACGCTTGAAAACCCTTAAAATATCAACTTAACACATCATTTCTAGCATATGACTATGGTTTTTCAATTCTAACCACTTCAACACAATAATATATACCAAATAGTGTTGTGTGCCAAGTTTCGTGCAAAACAAACCAATTTTGAGCTACTTAATGCGCAAAAGTGCTAAAAACGCTTAAAAACCCTTAAAATCGGAAATTAACATGTAATTTCAAGCTTATGACTTTTATTTTCAATTCTAACTACTTCAACACAATAATAAATACCAAATAGTTTTGTGTGCCAAGTCTCGTGCAAAACAAACGAAGTTTGAGCTACTTTGTGCGCAAAGAGCCAAAAACGCTTAAAAATCCTTAAAATCGCAACTTAACATGTAATTTCTAGCATATGACTAGGATTTTCAATTCTAACCACTTCAACACAATAATAATATACCAAATAGTGTTGTGTGCCAAGTTTCGTGCAAAACAAACCAAGTTTGAGTTACTTTATGCACAAAAGTGACAAAAAGGCTTAAAAACCCTTAAAATCGCAATTTAACATGTAATTTCTAGCAAATGACTATGATTTTCAATTCTAACAACATCAACATAATAATATATACCAAATTTTTGTGTGCCATGTTTCGTCCAAAATAAAACAAGTTTGAACTACTTTATGCGCAAAAGTATCAAAAACGCTTAAAAACCTTTAAAATATCAACTTAAACACGTCATTTCTAGCATATGACTATGATTTTCAATTCTTACCACTTCAACACAATAATATATACCAAATAGTGTTGTGTGCCAAGTTTCGTGCAAAACAAACCAAGTTTGAACAACTTTTTGCGCAAAAGTGCCAAAAACTTTAAAAAACCCTTAAAATCGAAACTTAACACGTCATTTCTAGCATATAACTATGATTTTCAAATCTAACCACTTGAAAACAATAACATATATTCCAAATATGTTGTGTGCAAAGTTTCGTTCAAAACAAACCAAGTTTGAGCTACATTATTCGCAAAAGTGCCAAAATCGCTTAAAAACCCTAAAAATCGCAACTTGACACGTAATTTCAAGTATATGACTTTGATTTTCAATTCAAACCACTTCAATACAACAATATAAACCAAATAGTATTGTGTGCCATGTCTGGTGCAAAAGAAACCAAGTTTAAGCTACTTTATGCGCAAAAGTGCCAAAAACGCTTAAAAACCCTTAAAATCGCAACTTAACATGTAATTTCAAGCATATGACTTTGATTTTTAATTCTTACCACTTCAACACAATAATAGATACCAAATAGTGTGTTGTGCCAATTTTCGTGCAAAACAAACCAAGTTTGAGATACATTATGCGCAAAAGTTCCAAATACGCTTAAAAACCCTTAAAATCGCAACTTAATACGTAATTTCTAGCATATGACTATAATTTTCAATTCGAACCACTTCAACACAAAAAATATATACCAAATAGTGTTGTGTGCCTAGTTTCGTGCAAAACAAAACAAGTTTGAACTACATTTTGCTCAAAAGTGCCAAAAACGCTTAAAAACCCTTAAAATCGAAACTTAACATGTAATTTCTTTCATATGACTATGATTTTCAATTCTAACCACTTCAACACAATAATATATATTCAAAATAGTGTTGTGTGCATATTTTTGTGCAAAACAAACCAAGTTTGAGCTTCTTTATGCGCAAAAGTGCCCAAAAACGCTTAAAAACCCTTAAAATTGTAACTTAACACGTAATTTCTAACATATGACTATGATTTTAAAATCTAACCACTTCAACACAATAATATATACGAAATATTTTTTTGTTTCAAGTTTTGTTCAAAAGAAACCAAGTTTGAGCTACTTTATGCGCAAAAGTGCCTAAAATGCATAAAAACCCGTAAAATCGCAACTTAACACGTAATTTCTAGCATATGTCTAAGATTTTTATTTCTAACCACTTCAACACAATAATGTACACCAAATAGTGTTGTGTGTTAATTTTCGTTCAAAACAAACCAAGTTTGAGCTACTTTATGCGCAAAAGTGCTAAAAACGCTTAAAAACACTTAAAATCGCAACTTAACATGTAATTTCTAGTGTATGACTAGAAATTTTAATTCTAACCACTTCAACACGATAATATATACCAAATAGAGTTGTGTGCCAAGTTTCGTGCAAAACTAACCAAGTTTGAGCTACTTTATGCGCAAAAGTGCCAAAAACGCTTAAAAAACCCTTTAAATCGCAACATAACAAGTAATTTCACGCATATGACTTTGATTTTTAATTATTACCACTTCAACACAATAATAGATACCTAATGGTGTTGTGTGCCAATTTTCGTGCAAAACAAACCAAGTTTTAGCTACTTTTTGCGTAAAAGTGCAAAAAACGCTTTAAAACCCTTAAAATCGCAACTTAACATTTAATTTCTAGCATATGACTAGGATTTTCAATTCTAACCGCTTCAACACAATAATATATACTAAATAGTGTCGTGTGCCAAGTTTCATGCAAAACAAACCAAGTTTGAGCTACTTTATGCACAAAAGTGCCAAAAACGCTTCAAAACCCATAAAATCGCAACTTTACATGTAATTTAAAGCATATGACTTTGATTTTTAATTCTTACCATTTCAACATAATAATAGATACCAAATAGTGTGTTGTGCCAATTTTCGTGCAAAACAAACCAAGTTTGAGCTACATTTTGCACAAAAGTACCAAATACGCTTAAAAACCCCTTAAAATCGCAATTTAACATGTAATTTCTAGCATATGACTATGATTTTGAATTCTAACCACTTCAACACAATAATATATCCCAAATAGTGTCGTGTGCCAAGTTTCGTGCAAAATAAAACAAGTTTGAACTACTTTTTGCTCAAAAGTGCCTAAAACGCTTAAAAACCCTTAAAATCGAAACTTAACATGTAATTTCTAGCATATGACTATGATTTTCAATTCTAACCACTTCGACACAATAATATATAACAAATTGTGTTGTGTGCCAAGTCTCGTGCAGAACAAACGAAGTTTGAGCTGCTTTGTGCGCAAAGAGAAAAAATGCTTAAAAATCCTTAAAATCGCAACTTAACATGTAATTTCTAGTATATGACTATGATTTTCAATTCTAACCACTTCAACACAATTATAATATACCAAATAGTGTTGTGTTCAAAGTTTCGTGCAAAACAAACCAAGTTTGAGCTACTTTATGCACAAAAGTGCCAAAAAGGCTTAAAAACCCTTAAAATCGCAATTTAACATGTAATTTCTAGCATATGACTATGATTTTCAATTCTAACAAACTCAACACAATAATATATACCAAATAGTGTTGTGTGCCAAGTTTCGTCCAAAATAAAACAAGTTTGAACTACTTTATGCGCAAAAGTATCAAAAACGCTTAAAAACCCTTAAAATATAAATTTAACACGTCATTTCTAGCATATGACTATGATTTTCAGTTCTAACCACTTCAACACAATAACATATACCAAATAGTGTTGTGTGCCAAGTTTCGTGCAAAACAAACCAAGTTTGATCAACTTTTTGTGCAAAAGTGCCAAAAACGCTAAAAAACCTTTAAAATCGAAACTTAACACGTCATTTCTAGCATATGACTATGATTTTTAAATCTAACCACTTCAACACAATAATATATATTCCAAATATTGTTGTGTGCAAAGTTTTGTGCAAAACAAACCAAGTTTGAGCTACTTTATTCGCAAAAGTGCCAAAATCGCTTAAAAACTCTTAAAATCGCAACTTGACACGTAATTTCAAGTATATGACTTTTATTTTCAATTCTAACCACTTCAATACAACAATATATACCAAATAGTATTGTGTGCCAAGTCTGGTGCAAAAGAAACCAAGTTTGAGCTACTTTATGCGCAAAAGTGCCAAAAACGCTTAAAACCCCTTAAAATCGCAACTTAACATGTAATTTCAAGCATATGAATTTGATTTTTAATTCTTACCACTTCAACACAATAATAGATACCAAATAGTGGGTTGTGCCAATTTTCGTGCAAAACAATCCAAGTTTGAGCTATATTATGCCCAAAAGTTCCAATACACTTAAAACCCTTAAAATCACAATTTAACATGTAATTTCAAGTATATGACTATAATTTTCAATTCTAACCACTTCAACACAATAATATATACCAAATAGTGTTGTGTGCCAAGTTTCGTGCAAAACAAAACAAGTTTGAACTACTTTTTCCTCAAAAGTGCCAAAAACGCTAAAATACCCTTAAAATCGAAACTTAACATGTAATTTCTAGCATATGACTATGATTTTCAATTCGAACCACTTCAACACAATAATATATATTACAAATAGTCTTGTGTGCAAATTTTTGTGCAAAACAAACCAAGTTTGAGCTTCTTTATGCGCAAAAGTGCCCAAAACGCTTAAAAACCCTTAAAATTGTAACTTAACACGTAATTTCTAGCATATGACTATGATTTTTAATTCTAACCACTTCAACACAATAATATGTACCAAATAGTGTTGTGTTCCAAGTTTTGTGCAAAAGAAACCAAGTTTGAGCTACTTTATGCGCAAATGTGACTAAAACGCTTAAAAACCCGTAAAATCGCAACTAAACACGTAATTTCTAGCATATGTCTATGATTTTAAATTCTAACCACTTCAACACAATAATGTATACCAAATAGTGTTGTGTGTTAAGTTTCGTGCGAAACAAACCAAGTTTGAGCTACTATATGCGCAAAAGTGCTAAAAACGCTTAAAAACCCTTAAAATCGCAACTTAACATGTAATTTCAAGCATATGACTAGGATTTTCAATTCTAACCACTTCAACACAATTATAATATACCAAAGAGTGTTGTGTGCCAAGTTTCGAGCAAAACAAAACAAGTTTGAGCTACTTTATGCGCAAAAGTGCTAAAAACGCTTAAAACCCTTAAAATCGGAAATTAACATGTAATTTAAAGCACATGACTTTGATTTTCAATTCTAACTATTTCAACATAATAATAAATACCAAATAGTTTTATGTGCCAAGTTTCGTGCAGAACAAACGAAGTTTGAGCTACTTTGTGCGCAAAGAGCCAAAAACGCTTAGAAATCCTTAAAATCGCAACTTAACATGTAATTTCTAGCATATGACTAGGATTTGCAATTCTAACCACTTCAACACAATTATAATATACCAAATAGTGTTGTGTGCCAAGTTTCGTGCAAAAAAAAAACCAAGTTTGAGCTTCTTTATGCGCAAAAGTGCCCAAAACGCTTAAAAACCCTTAAAATTGTAACTTAACACGTAATTTCTACCATATGGCTATGATTTTTAATTCTAACCACTTCAACACAATAATATATACCAAATAGTGTTGTGTTCCAAGTTTTGTGCAAAAGAAACCAAGTTTGAGCTACTTTATGCGCAAAAGTGACTAAAACACTTAAAAACCCGTAAAATCGCAAAACATCACGTAATTTCTAGCTATGTCTATGATTTTAAATTCTAACCACTTCAACACAATAATGTATACCAAATAGTGTTGTGTGTTATGTTTCGTGCGAAACAAACCAAGTTTGAGCTACTTTATGCGCAAAAGTGCTGAAAAACGCTAAGTTTGAGCTACTTTGTGCGCAAAAGTGCCAAAAACGCATAAAAATCCTTAAAATCGCAACTTAACATGTAATTTCTATTATATGACTAGGATTTTCAATTCTAACCACTTCAACACAATTATAATATACCAAATAGTGTTGTGTGAAAAGTCTCGTGCAAAATAAAACAAGTTTGAGCTACTTTATGCACAAAAGTGCCTAAAACGCTTAAAAACCTGTAAAATCGCAACTTAACACGTAATTTCTAACATATGTCTATGATTTTCAATTCTAACAACTTCAACACAATATTATATACCAAATAGAGTTGTGTGCCAAGTATCGTCCAAAATAAAACAAGTTTGAACTACTTTATGCGTAAAAGTGTCAAAAACGCTTGAAAACCCTTAAAATATCAACTTAACACATCATTTCTAGCATATGACTATGGTTTTCAATTCTAACCACTTCAACACAATAATATATACCAAATAGTGTTGTGTGCCAAGTTTCGTGCAAAACAAACCAAGTTTGAGCTACTTAATGCGCAAAAGTGCTAAAAACGCTTAAAAACCCTTAAAATCGGAAATTAACATGTAATTTCAAGCTTATGACTTTTATTTTCAATTCTAACTACTTCAACACAATAATAAATACCAAATAGTTTTGTGTGCCAAGTCTCGTGCAAAACAAACGAAGTTTGAGCTACTTTGTGCGCAAAGAGCCAAAAACGCTTAAAAATCCTTAAAATCGCAACTTAACATGTAATTTCTAGCATATGACTAGGATTTTCAATTCTAACCACTTCAACACAATAATAATATACCAAATAGTGTTGTCTGCCAAGTTTCGTGCAAAACAAACCAAGTTTGAGTTACTTTATGCACAAAAGTGACAAAAAGGCTTAAAAACCCTTAAAATCGCAATTTAACATGTAATTTCTAGCAAATGACTATGATTTTCAATTCTAACAACATTAACATAATAATATATACCAAATAGTGTTGTGTGCCATGTTTCGTCCAAAATAAAACAAGTTTGAACTACTTTATGCGCAAAAGTATCAAAAACGCTTAAAAACCTTTAAAATATCAACTTAACACGTCATTTCTAGCATATGACTATGATTTTCAATTCTTACCACTTCAACACAATAATATATACCAAATAGTGTTGTGTGCCAAGTTTCGTGCAAAACAAACCAAGTTTGAACAACTTTTTGCGCAAAAGTGCCAAAAACTTTAAAAAACCCTTAAAATCGAAACTTAACACGTCATTTCTAGCATATAACTATGATTTTCAAATCTAACCACTTGAAAACAATAACATATATTCCAAATATTGTTGTGTGCAAAGTTTCGTGCAAAACAAACCAAGTTTGAGCTACATTATTCGCAAAAGTGCCAAAATCGCTTAAAAACCCTAAAAATCGCAACTTGACACGTAATTTCAAGTATATGACTTTGATTTTCAATTCAAACCACTTCAATACAACAATATAAACCAAATAGTATTGTGTGCCATGTCTGGTGCAAAAGAAACCAAGTTTGAGCTACTTTATGCGCAAAAGTGCCAAAAACGCTTAAAAACCCTTAAAATCGCAACTTAACATGTAATTTCAAGCATATGACTTTGATTTTTAATTCTTACCACTTCAACACAATAATAGATACCAAATAGTGTGTTGTGCCAATTTTCGTGCAAAACAAACCAAGTTTTAGATACATTATGCGCAAAAGTTCCAAATACGCTTAAAAACCCTTAAAATCGCAACTTAACATGTAATTTCTAGCATATGACTATAATTTTCAATTCGAACCACTTCAACACAAAAATATATACCAAATAGTGTTGTGTGCCTAGTTTCGTGCAAAACAAAACAAGTTTGAACTACTTTTTGCTCAAAAGTGCCAAAAACGCTTAAAAACCCTTAAAATCGAAACTTAACATGTAATTTCTTTCATATGACTATGATTTTCAATTCTAACCACTTCAACACAATAATATATATTCAAAATAGTGTTGTGTGCATATTTTTGTGCAAAACAAACCAAGTTTGAGCTTCTTTATGCGCAAAAGTGCCCAAAACGCTTAAAAACCCTTAAAATTGTAACTTAACACGTAATTTCTAGCATATGACTATGATTTTAAAATCTAACCACTTCAACACAATAATATATACGAAATATTTTTTTGTTTCAAGTTTTGTTCAAAAGAAACCAAGTTTGAGCTACTTTATGCGCAAAAGTGCCTAAAATGCATAAAAACCCGTAAAATCGCAACTTAACACGTAATTTCTAGCATATGTCTAAGATTTTTATTTCTAACCACTTCAACACAATAATGTACACCAAATAGTGTTGTGTGTTAATTTTCGTTCAAAACAAACCAAGTTTGAGCTACTTTATGCGCAAAAGTGCTAAAAACGCTTAAAAACACTTAAAATCGCAACTTAACATGTAATTTCTAGTGTATGACTAGAAATTTTAATTCTAACCACTTCAACACGATAATATATACCAAATAGAGTTGTGTGCCAAGTTTCGTGCAAAACTAACCAAGTTTGAGCTACTTTATGCGCAAAAGTGCCAAAAACGCTTAAAAAACCCTTTAAATCGCAACATAACAAGTAATTTCACGCATATGACTTTGATTTTTAATTATTACCACTTCAACACAATAATAGATACCTAATGGTGTTGTGTGCCAATTTTCGTGCAAAACAAACCAAGTTTTAGCTACATTTTGCGTAAAAGTGCAAAAAACGCTTTAAATCCCTTAAAATCGCAACTTAACATTTAATTTCTAGCATATGACTAGGATTTTCAATTCTAACCGCTTCAACACAATAATATATACTAAATAGTGTCGTGTGCCAAGTTTCATGCAAAACAAACCAAGTTTGAGCTACTTTATGCACAAAAGTGCCAAAAACGCTTCAAAACCCATAAAATCGCAACTTTACATGTAATTTCAAGCATATGACTTTGATTTTTAATTCTTACCATTTCAACATAATAATAGATACCAAATAGTGTGTTGTGCCAATTTTCGTGCAAAACAAACCAAGTTTGAGCTACATTTTGCACAAAAGTACCAAATACGCTTAAAAACCCTTAAAATCGCAATTTAACATGTAATTTCTAGCATATGACTATGATTTTGAATTCTAACCACTTCAACACAATAATATATCCCAAATAGTGTCGTGTGCCAAGTTTCGTGCAAAATAAAACAAGTTTGAACTACTTTTTGCTCAAAAGTGCCTAAAACGCTTAAAAACCCTTAAAATCGAAACTTAACATGTAATTTCTAGCATATGACTATGATTTTCAATTCTAACCACTTCGACACAATAATATATAACAAATTGTGTTGTGTGCCAAGTCTCGTGCAGAACAAACGAAGTTTGAGCTGCTTTGTGCGCAAAGAGAAAAAACGCTTAAAAATCCTTAAAATCGCAACTTAACATGTAATTTCAAGTATATGACTATGATTTTCAATTCTAACCACTTCAACACAATTATAATATACCAAATAGTGTTGTGTGCAAAGTTTCGTGCAAAACAAACCAAGTTTGAGCTACTTTATGCACAAAAGTGCCAAAAAGGCTTAAAAACCCTTAAAATCGCAATTTAACATGTAATTTCTAGCATATGACTATGATTTTCAATTCTAACAAACTCAACACAATAATATATACCAAATAGTGTTGTGTGCCAAGTTTCGTCCAAAATAAAACAAGTTTGAACTACTTTATGCGCAAAAGTATCAAAAACGCTTAAAAACCCTTAAAATATAAATTTAACACGTCATTTCTAGCATATGACTATGATTTTCAGTTCTAACCACTTCAACACAATAATATATACCAAATAGTGTTGTGTGCCAAGTTTCGTGCAAAACAAACCAAGTTTGAACAACTTTTTGTGCAAAAGTGCCAAAAACGCTAAAAAACCTTTAAAATCGAAACTTAACACGTCATTTCTAGCATATGACTATGATTTTTAAATCTAACCACTTCAACACAATAATATATATTCCAAATATTGTTGTGTGCAAAGTTTTGTGCAAAACAAACCAAGTTTGAGCTACTTTATTCGCAAAAGTGCCAAAATCGCTTAAAAACTCTTAAAATCGCAACTTGACACGTAATTTCAAGTATATGACTTTTATTTTCAATTCTAACCACTTCAATACAACAATATATACCAAATAGTATTGTGTGCCAAGTCTGGTGCAAAAGAAACCAAGGTTGAGCTACTTTATGCGCAAAAGTGCCAAAAACGCTTAAAAACCCTTAAAATCGCAACTTAACATGTAATTTCAAGCATATGAATTTGATTTTTAATTCTTACCACTTCAACACAATAATAGATACCAAATAGTGGGTTGTGCCAATTTTCGTGCAAAACAATCCAAGTTTGAGCTATATTATGCCCAAAAGTTCCAAATACACTTAAAAACCCTTAAAATCACAATTTAACATGTAATTTCAAGTATATGACTGTAATTTTCAATTCTAACCACTTCAACACAATAATATATACCAAATAGTGTTGTGTGCAAAGTTTCGTGCAAAACAAAACAAGTTTGAACTACTTTTTCCTCAAAAGTGCCAAAAACGCTAAAATACCCTTAAAATCGAAACTTAACATGTAATTTCTAGCATATGACTATGATTTTAAATTCTAACCACTTGAACACAATAATATATATTACAAATAGTCTTGTGTGCAAATTTTTGTGCAAAACAAACCAAGTTTGAGCTTCTTTATGCGCAAAAGTGCCCAAAACGCTTAAAAACCCTTAAAATTGTAACTTAACACGTAATTTCTAGCATATGACTATGATTTTTAATTCTAACCACTTGAACACAATAATATGTACCAAATACTGTTGTGTTCCAAGTTTTGTACAAAAGAAACCAAGTTTGGGCTACTTTATGCGCAAAAGTGACTAAAATGCTTAAAAACCCGTAAAATCGCAACTAAACACGTAATTTCTAGCATATGTCTATGATTTTAAATTCTAACCACTTCAACACAATAATGTATACCAAATAGTGTTGTGTGTTAAGTTTCGTGCGAAACAAACCAAGTTTGAGCTACTATATGCGCAAAAGTGCTAAAAACGCTTAAAAACCCTTAAAATCGCAACTTAACATGTAATTTCAAGCATATGACTTTGAATTTCAATTCTAACTACTTCAACACAATAATAAATACCAAATAGTTTTGTGTGCCATGTCTCGTGCAGAACAAACGAAGTTTGAGCTACTTTGTGCGCAAAAGTGCCAAAAATGCTTAAAAATCCTTAAAATCGCAACTTAACATGTAATTTCTAGCATATGACTAGGATTTTCAATTCTAACCACTTCAACACAATTATAATATACCAAAGAGTGTTGTGTGCCAAGTTTCGAGCAAAACAAAACAAGTTTAAGCTACTTTATGCGCAAAAGTGCTATAAACGCTTAAAACCCTTAAAATCGGAAATTAACATGTAATTTAAAGCACATGACTTTGATTTTAAATTCTAACTACTTCAACATAATAATAAATACCAAATAGTTTTGTGTGCCAAGTTTCGTGCAGAACAAACGAAGTTTGAGCTACTTTGTGCGCAAAGAGCCAAAAACGCTTAGAAATCCTTAAAATCGAAACTTAACATGTAATTTCTAGCATATGACTAGGATTTTCAATTCTAACCACTTCAACACAATTATAATATACCAAATAGTGTTGTGTGCCAAGTTTCGTGAAAAAAAAACCAAGTTTGAGCTTCTTTATGCGCAAAAGTGCCCAAAACGCTTAAAAACCCTTAAAATTGTAACTTAACACGTAATTTCTACCATATGGCTATGATTTTTAATTCTAACCACTTCAACACAATAATATATACCAAATAGTGTTGTGTTCCAAGTTTTGTGCAAAAGAAACCAAGTTTGAGCTACTTTATGCGCAAAAGTGACTAAAACACTTAAAAACCCGTAAAATCGCAAAACATCACGTAATTTCTAGCTATGTCTATGATTTTAAATTCTAACCACTTCAACACAATAATGTATACCAAATAGTGTTGTGTGTTAAGTTTCGTGCGAAACAAACCAAGTTTGAGCTACTTTATGCGCAAAAGTGCTGAAAACGCTAAGTTTGAGCTACTTTGTGCGCAAAAGTGCCAAAAACGCATAAAAATCCTTAAAATCGCAACTTAACATGTAATTTCTAGCATATGTCTATGATTTTCAATTCTAACAACTTCAACACAATATTATATACCAAATAGAGTTATGTGCCAAGTATCGTCCAAAATAAAACAAGTTTGAACTACTTTATGCGCAAAAGTGTCAAAAACGCTTGAAAACCCTTAAAATATCAACTTAACACATCATTTCTAGCATATGACTATGGTTTTCAATTCTAACCACTTCAACACAATAATATATACCAAATAGTGTTGTGTGCCAAGTTTCGTGCAAAACAAACCAAGTTTGAGCTACTTAATGCGCAAAAGTGCTAAAAACGCTTAAAAACCCTTAAAATCGGAAATTAACATGTAATTTCAAGCTTATGACTTTTATTTTCAATTCTAACTACTTGAACACAATAATAAATACCAAATAGTTTTGTGTGCCAAGTCTCGTGCAAAACAAACGTAGTTTGAGCTACTTTGTGCGCAAAGAGCCAAAAACGCTTAAAAATCCTTAAAATCGCAACTTAACATGTAATTTCTAGCATATGACTAGGATTTTCAATTCTAACCACTTCAACACAATAATAATATACCAAATAGTGTTGTGCGCCAAGTTTCGTGCAAAACAAACCAAGTTTGAGTTACTTTATGCACAAAAGTGACAAAAAGGCTTAAAAACCCTTAAAATCGCAATTTAACATGTAATTTCTAGCAAATGACTATGATTTTCAATTCTAACAACATCAACATAATAATATATACCAAATAGTGTTGTGTGCCATGTTTCGTCCAAAATAAAACAAGTTTGAACTACTTTATGCGCAAAAGTATCAAAAACGCTTAAAAACCTTTAAAATATCAACTTAACACGTCATTTCTAGCATATGACTATGATTTTCAATTCTTACCACTTCAACACAATAATATATACCAAATAGTGTTGTGTGCCTAGTTTCGTGCAAAACAAACCAAGTTTGAACAACTTTTTGCGCAAAAGTGCCAAAAACTTTAAAAAACCCTTAAAATCGGAACTTAACACGTCATTTCTAGCATATAACTATGATTTTCAAATCTAACCACTTGAAAACAATAACATATATTCCAAATATTGTTGTGTGCAAAGTTTCGTGCAAAACAAACCAAGTTTGAGCTACATTATTCGCAAAAGTGCCAAAATCGCTTAAAAACCCTAAAAATCGCAACTTGACATGTAATTTCAAGTATATGACTTTGATTTTCAATTCAAACCACTTCAATACAACAATATAAACCAAATAGTATTGTGTGCCATGTCTGGTGCAAAAGAAACCAAGTTTGAGCTACTTTATGCGCAAAAGTGCCAAAAACGCTTAAAAACCCTTAAAATCGCAACTTAACATGTAATTTCAAGCATATGACGTTGATTTTTAATTCTTACCACTTCAACACAATAATAGATACCAAATAGTGTGTTGTGCCAATTTTCGTGCAAAACAAACCAAGTTTGAGATACATTATGCGCAAAAGTTCCAAATACGCTTAAAAACCCTTAAAATCGCAACTTAACACGTAATTTCTAGCATATGACTATAATTTTCAATTCGAACCACTTCAACACAAAAATATATACCAAATAGTGTTGTCTGCCTAGTTTCGTGCAAAACAAAACAAGTTTGAAAAACTTTTTGCTCAAAAGTGCCAAAAACGCTTAAAAACCCTTAAAATCGAAACTTAACATGTAATTTCTTTCATATGACTATGATTTTCAATTCTAACCACTTCAACACAATAATATATATTCAAAATAGTGTTGTGTGCATATTTTTGTGCAAAACAAACCAAGTTTGAGCTTCTTTATGCGCAAAAGTGCCCAAAACGCTTAAAAACCCTTAAAATTGTAACTTAACACGTAATTTCTAGCATATGACTATGATTTTAAAATCTAACCACTTCAACACAATAATATATACGAAATATTTTTTTGTTTCAAGTTTTGTTCAAAAGAAACCAAGTTTGAGCTACTTTATGCGCAAAAGTGCCTAAAATGCATAAAAACCCGTAAAATCGCAACTTAACACGTAATTTCTAGCATATGTCTAAGATTTTTATTTCTAACCACTTCAACACAATAATGTACACCAAATAGTGTTGTGTGTTAATTTTCGTTCAAAACAAACCAAGTTTGAGCTACTTTATGCGCAAAAGTGCTAAAAACGCTTAAAAACACTTAAAATCGCAACTTAACATGTAATTTCTAGTGTATGACTAGAAATTTTAATTCTAACCACTTCAACACGATAATATATACCAAATAGAGTTGTGTGCCAAGTTTCGTGCAAAACTAACCAAGTTTGAGCTACTTTATGCGCAAAAGTGCCAAAAACGCTTAAAAAACCCTTTAAATCGCAACATAACAAGTAATTTCACGCATATGACTTTGATTTTTAATTATTACCACTTCAACACAATAATAGATACCTAATGGTGTTGTGTGCCAATTTTCGTGCAAAACAAACCAAGTTTGAGCTACTTTATGCGCAAAAGTGCCAAAAACGCTTCAAAACCCATAAAATCGCAACTTTACATGTAATTTCAAGCATATGACTTTGATTTTTAATTCTTACCATTTCAACATAATAATAGATACCAAATAGTGTGTTGTGCCAATTTTCGTGCAAAACAAACCAAGTTTGAGCTACATTTTGCACAAAAGTACCAAATACGCTTAAAAAACCCTTAAAATCGCAATTTAACATGTAATTTCTAGCATATGACTATGATTTTGAATTCTAACCACTTCAACACAATAATATATCCCAAATAGTGTTGTGCGCCAAGTTTCGTGCAAAATAAAACAAGTTTGAACTACTTTTTGCTCAAAAGTGCCTAAAACGCTTAAAAACCCTTAAAATCGAAACTTAACATGTAATTTCTAGCATATGACTATGATTTTCAATTCTAACCACTTCGACACAATAATATATAACAAATTGTGTTGTGTGCCAAGTCTCGTGCAGAACAAAGGAAGTTTGAGCTGCTTTGTGCGGAAAGAGAAAAAACGCTTAAAAATCCTTAAAATCGCAACTTAACATGTAATTTCTAGCATATGACTATGATTTTCAATTCTAACCACTTCAACACAATTATAATATACCAAATAGTGTTGTGTGCAAAGTTTCGTGCAAAACAAACCAAGTTTGAGCTACTTTATGCACAAAAGTGCCAAAAAGGCTTAAAAACCCTTAAAATCGCAACTTAACATTTAATTTCTAGCATATGACTAGGATTTTCAATGCTAACCGCTTCAACACAATAATATATACTAAATAGTGTCGTGTGCAAGGTTTCATGCAAAACAAACCAAGTTTGAGCTACTTTATGCACAAAAGTGCCAAAAACGCTTCAAAACCCATAAAATCGCAACTTTACATGTAATTTCAAGCATATGACTTTGATTTTTAATTCTTACCATTTCAACATAATAATAGATACCAAATAGTGTGTTGTGCCAATTTTCGTGCAAAACAAACCAAGTTTGAACAACTATTTGTGCAAAAGTGCCAAAAACGCTAAAAAGCCTTTAAAATCGAAACTTAACACGTCATTTCTAGCATGTGACTATGATTTTTAAATCTAACCACTTCAACACAATAATATATATTCCAAATATTGTTGTGTGCAAAGTTTTGTGCAAAACAAACCAAGTTTGAGCTACTTTATTCAAAAAAGTGCCAAAATCGCTTAAAAACTCTTAAAATCGCAACTTGACACGTAATTTCAAGTATATGACTTTTATTTTCAATTCTAACCACTTCAATACAACAATATATACCAAATAGTATTGTGTGCCAAGTCTGGTGCAAAAGAAACCAAGTTTGAGCTACTTTATGCGCAAAAGTGCCAAAAACGCTTTAAAACCCTTAAAATTGCAACTTAACATGTAATTTCAAGCATATGAATTTGATTTTTAATTCTTACCACTTCAACACAATAATAGATACCAAATAGTGGGTTGTGCCAATTTTCGTGCAAAACAATCCAAGTTTGAGCTATATTATGCCCAAAAGTTCCAAATACACTTAAAAACCCTTAAAATCACAATTTAACATGTAATTTCAAGTATATGACTATAATTTTCAATTCTAACCACTTCAACACAATAATATATACCAAATAGTGTTGTGTGCCAAGTTTCGTGCAAAACAAAACAAGTTTGAACTACTTTTTCCTCAAAAGTGCCAAAAACGCTAAAATACCCTTAAAATCGAAACTTAACATGTAATTTCTAGCATATGACTATGATTTTCAATTCTAACCACTTCAACACAATAATATATATTACAAATAGTCTTGTGTGCAAATTTTTGTGCAAAACAAACCAAGTTTGAGCTTCTTTATGCGCAAAAGTGCCCAAAACGCTTAAAAACCCTTAAAATTGTAACTTAACACGTAATTTCTAGCATATGACTATGATTTTTAATTCTAACCACTTAAACACAATAATATGTACCAAATAGTGTTGTGTTCCAAGTTTTGTGCAAAAGAAACCAAGTTTGAGCTACTTTATGCGCAAAAGTGACTAAAACGCTTAAAAACCCGTAAAATCGCAACTAAACACGTAATTTCTAGTATATGTCTATGATTTTAAATTCTAACCACTTCAACACAATAATGAATACCAAATAGTGTTGTGTGTTAAGTTTCGTGCGAAACAAACCAAGTTTGAGCTACTATATGCGCAAAAGTGCTAAAAACGCTTAAAAACCCTTAAAATCGCAACTTAGCATGTAATTTCAAGCATATGACTTTAATTTTCAATTCTAACTACTTCAGCACAATAATAAATACCAAATAGTTTGGTGTGCCAAATCTCGTGCAGAACAAACGAAGTTTGAGCTACTTTGTGCGCAAAAGTGCCAAAAACGCTTAAAAATCCTTAAAATCCAAACTTAACATGTAATTTCTAGTATATGACAAGGATTTTCAATTCTAACCACTTCAACACAATTATAATATACCAAATAGTGTTGTGTGCCAAGTTTGAGCTACTTTATGAACAAAAGTGCCTAAAACGCTTAAAAACCCGTAAAATCGCAACTTAACACGTAATTTCTAGCATATGTCTATGATTTTCAATTCTAACCACTTCAACACAATAATATATATTCCAAATAGTCTTGTGTGCAAATTTTTGTGCAAAACAAACCAAGTTTGAGCTTCTTTATGCGCAAAAGTCTACAAAACGCTTAAAAACCCTTAAAATTGTAACTTAACACGTAATTTCTAGCATATGTCTATGATTTTCAATTATAACCACTTCAACACAATATTATATACCAAATAGTGTTGTGTGCCAAGTTTCGTCCAAAATAAAACAAGTTTGAACTACTTTATGCGCAAAAGTGTCAAAAACGCTTAAAAACCCTTAAATTCACAACTTCACATGTCATTTCTAGCATATGACTATGATTTTCAATTGTAACCACTTCAACACAATAATATATACCAAATACGTGTTGTGTGCCAACTTTCGGGCAAAACAAACTAAGTTTGAGCTACTTTATGCGCAAAAGTGCTAAAAACGCTTAAAAACCCTTAAAATAGCAATTTAACATGTAATTTCAAGGATATGACTATGATTTTCAATTCTAACCATTTCAACACAATAATATATACCAAATAGTATTGTGTGCCAAGTTTCGTCCAAAATAAAACAAGTTTGAACAACTTTTTGCGTAAAAGTGCCAAAAACGCTAAAAAACCCTTAAAATCGAAACTTAACATGTCATTTCTAGCATATGACTATGATTGTCAAATCTAACCACTTCAACACAATAATATATATTTCAAATATTGTTGTGTGCAAAGTTTCGTGCAAAACAAACCAAGTTTGAGCTACTTTATACGCAAAAATGCCAAAAACGCTTAAAAACCCTTAAAATCGCAACTTAAAATGTAATTTGAAGCGTATGACTTTGATTTTTAATTCTAACTACTTCAACACAATAATAAATACCAAATAGTTCTGTGTGCCAAGTCTCGTGCGGAAAAAACAAAGTTTGAGCTACTTTGTGCGCAAAAGTTCCAAAAACGCTTAAAAATCCTTAAAATCGCAACTTAACACGTAATTTCTAGCATATGTCTATGATTTTCAATTCTAACCACTTCAACACAATATTATATAACAAATAGTGTTGTGTGCCAAGTTTCGTCCAAAATAAAACAAGTTTGAACTACTTTATGCGCAAAAGTGTCAAAAACGCTTAAAAACCCTTAAAATATCAACTTAACACGTCATTTCTAGCATATGACTATGATTTTCAATTCTAACAACTTCAACACCATAATACATACCAAATAGTGTTGTGTGCCATGTTTCGTACAAAACAAACCAAGTTTGAGCTACTTTATGCGCAAAAGTACTAAAAACGCTTAAAAACCCTTAAAATCGCAACTTAACATGTAATTTCAAGCATATGACTTTGATTTTCAATTCTAACTACTTCAACACAATAATAAATACCAAATAGTTTTGTGTGCCAAGTCTCGTGCAGAACAAACGAAGTTTGAGGTACCTTGTGCGCAAAGAGCCAAAAACGCTTAAAAATCCTTAAAATCGCAACATAACATGTAATTTCTAGCATATGACTAGGATTTTCAAATCTAACCACTTCAACACAATTATAATATACCAAATAATGTTGTGTGCAAAGTTTCGTGCAAAACAAACCAAGTTTGAGCTACTTTATGCACAAAAGTGCCAAAAAGGCTAAAAAACCATTAAAATCGCAATTTAACATGTAATTTCTAGCATATGACTATGATTTTCAATTCTAACAACTTCAACGCCATAATATATACCAAATAGTGTTGTGTGCCATGTTTCGTCCAAAATAAAATACGTTTGAACTACTTTATGCGCAAAAGTATAAAAAACGCTTAAAAGGCCTTAAAATATCAACTTAACACGTCATTTCTAGCATATGACTATGATTTTAAATTCTTACTACTTCAACACAATAATATATACCAAATAGTGTTGTGTGCCAACTTTCGCGCAAAACAAACTAAGTTTGAGCTACTTTATGCGCAAAAGTGCTAAAAACGCTTAAAAACCCTTAAAATAGCAATTTAACATGTAATTTCTAGGATATGACTACGATTTTCAATTCTAACCATTTCAACACAATAATATATACCAAATAGTGTTGTGTGCCAAGTTTGTCCAAAATAAAACAAGTTTGAACAACTTTTTGCGTAAAAGTGCCAAAAACGCTAAAAAACCCTTAAAATCGAAACTTAACACGTCATTTCTAGCATATGACTATGATTGTCAAATCTAACCACTTCAACACAATAATATATATTTCAAATATTGTTGTGTGCAAAGTTTCGTGCAAAACAAACCAAGTTAGAGCTACATTATACGCAAAAATGCCAAAATCGCTTAAAAACCCTAAAAATCGCAACTTGACACGTAATTTCAAGTATATGACTTTGATTTTCAATTCTAACCACTTCAATACAACAATATATACCAAATAGTATTGTATGCCAAGTCTGGTGCAAAAGAAACCAAGTTTGAGCTACTTTATGCGCAAAAGTGCCAAAAACGCTTAAAAACCATTAAAATCGCAACTTAAAATATAATTTGAAGCGTATGACTTTGATTTTTAATTCTAACTACTTCAACACAATAATAAATACCAAATAGTTCTGTGTGCCAAGTCTCGTGCGGAAAAAACAAAGTTTGAGCTACTTTGTGCGCAAAAGTTCCAAAAACGCTTAAAAATCCTTAAAATCGCAACTTAACACGTAATTTCTAGCATATGTCTATGATTTTCAATTCTAACCACTTCAACACAATATTATATAACAAATAGTGTTGTGTGCCAAGTTTCGTCCAAAATAAAACAAGTTTGAACTACTTTATGCGCAAAAGTGTCAAAAACGCTTAAAAACCCTTAAAATATCAACTTAACACGTCATTTCTAGCATATGACTATGATTTTCAATTCTAACAACTTCAACACCATAATACATACCAAATAGTGTTGTGTGCCATGTTTCGTACAAAACAAACCAAGTTTGAGCTACTTTATGCGCAAAAGTACTAAAAACGCTTAAAAACCCTTAAAATCGCAACTTAACATGTAATTTCAAGCATATGACTTTGATTTTCAATTCTAACTACTTCAACACAATAATAAATACCAAATAGTTTTGTGTGCCAAGTCTCGTGCAGAACAAACGAAGTTTGAGGTACCTTGTGCGCAAAGAGCCAAAAACGCTTAAAAATCCTTAAAATCGCAACATAACATGTAATTTCTAGCATATGACTAGGATTTTCAAATCTAACCACTTCAACACAATTATAATATACCAAATAATGTTGTGTGCAAAGTTTCGTGCAAAACAAACCAAGTTTGAGCTACTTTATGCACAAAAGTGCCAAAAAGGCTAAAAAACCATTAAAATCGCAATTTAACATGTAATTTCTAGCATATGACTATGATTTTCAATTCTAACAACTTCAACGCCATAATATATACCAAATAGTGTTGTGTGCCATGTTTCGTCCAAAATAAAATACGTTTGAACTACTTTATGCGCAAAAGTATAAAAAACGCTTAAAAGGCCTTAAAATATCAACTTAACACGTCATTTCTAGCATATGACTATGATTTTAAATTCTTACTACTTCAACACAATAATATATACCAAATAGTGTTGTGTGCCAACTTTCGCGCAAAACAAACTAAGTTTGAGCTACTTTATGCGCAAAAGTGCTAAAAACGCTTAAAAACCCTTAAAATAGCAATTTAACATGTAATTTCTAGGATATGACTACGATTTTCAATTCTAACCATTTCAACACAATAATATATACCAAATAGTGTTGTGTGCCAAGTTTGTCCAAAATAAAACAAGTTTGAACAACTTTTGCGTAAAAGTGCCAAAAACGCTAAAAAACCCTTAAAATCGAAACTTAACACGTCAT